>NW_006399759.1:1598965-1602449 GCF_000299155.1 Elephantulus edwardii | reverse complement strand
GTCCATGGTACATTCAATACTCTTCTCCAGCACCACAGCTCAAAGGCATCAATTCTCCTTCTATCCTCCCTAGTCATTGTCCAACTCTCTAATGCATAACAATTGACTGAAAAGACCATATACACAGAAACAGACACACATGTTTGTGTAAAAAAAGAAAATGTGAAAGAATTGTGACACATGCATGACTTCAGAAAGTATCCTTTCATGGGAAGTTCCCTGATGATGCAGTTCAGAAAATAGAGATAGCCATAGGAAAGGAGTCTTCAGTGCCCTCGCTGGTAGGGAGTTACACTGTTAGCCATCAGTGGCTTCTCTAGAGACAGATGGACAATCCCCTCCTCTATGAGTTACAGCCTCCAAAAACATTCACTGGAGCATCAGTTATGAATCGGTTCCAACTTGAGGACAATAAGTTTGAGTTTCGGATAGGATACAGAAAACAACAAAGAGGACACAGGAAACAGAATAAAATGTGTTAAAATAGTAGCTGAGAAACAAACATGGCAATCAGTCCAGAATGGATCAGGGTAACAGAGTCTACAGGAAAGAAGATTCTAGAAAGAAAAGGGCAGGGGAGGGGGAAAGCAGAGATAGAAGGGACGTGATAGAACAGAAAGTTTAAAACTACTTCACAAATGACAGAAACACAATGGGCATGGATATAAATAAATAAAGGCAGTTATCCTGCAAATAACAAACAAAAAAGATTTTGAGACAGTTATTTTCCAAATACAAAGCAGGTAGTTTAAATTAGGAGATCAATGTCCTTGAAGAAGAATGAAATGGATGCTTAACAGTGACAGGGGAGGAGTTGTTGTTAAAAAAAATAAAAAGAACATGTAGTTTCTTCCTTGAACAACAAGAAGAGAGCCCTGGTGGTGCAGTCCCCAGGGAGGTGAGCAGCTAAGCCAAAGGTCCTGTGTCTCTGGGGGCTGACTCTTCAGGAGAAATACGATAGATCCTGTGTGATTTACTGTCTCAGAAACTCAATGGGTTTTAAAACAATTTTTTTATATTATTTAAAATTTTTTATTGTGTTTCATCATTCACGTGCATCATGTTTCACACATTGCTTCACATGATCATTCCCAAACAGCTTTATAAAATTAATCATCATTGGTCTATGCCCTCTATCACTCTGGGGTTTTTTTTAACTCCTCACTGGATTTTTTTTCTAATTCCTTCACTCCCACCCTTTGCCCACTAAACTCTGCAATCTCATTATTTTCCTGCCTCATTATTTTATATTTTTTAATGTTTTCTTATTTTATTTAATTAAAGTTTACAGAAAAGTTGGATCTTCATTCATTCTGTTCCACATTTTCCTCCCTTCTTTTTCCCCCAATTCCCTTTCAAAAAAAATAAAATTCAAGAATGAACTGAGGGGAGGTTGGTTGGGCAGGGAGAAAAGTACAACAATGAATGAATGGAAAAAAAATACTCATTCATTATTGCACAATTTCCTCCTGCCTCCCTCCCCCACCCTCCGCTCCAGCCCAATTTGCAAGGCATCTCTTATCCTGGACTGTTGTTGTACAGATAATGGCTAAACATATATTCCTTTTAAACAATTCCTTCCTTCATCTGTTCTAATGCAGTGCTCATTATCTATCCCCTCTTTTCCTAGTTTTCTTCCTTTCACTCATGTCAGTCCAGTTTTAGAACAGTGGTCTTATATAGTATTTGTCCTTTTAATTCTGAGACGTCATACTATGCTCCAGGGTCACTCATATTGTGTAATATTTTACAAGTTCCTTATTTTCAGTGCTGCATAGTATTCCATTGTATGAATATACCATCGTTTTCCTATCCATTCATTTGTTGATGGGCACTTGGGTTGCTTCCATCCCTTTGATATTATGAATAACAGCAATAAACATGGGTGTGCATATACCTGTTTGGATGGCAGCTCTGATTTTTTGCCTCCCTACTTAAAAAAATTCATTCTTATCTTTTTTCCTCTTCTTCTGAGGCTGCTTTCACAGATTTGTAATTATGTTTAGTATTTATATCATCTCCCTTAGTCTCTACTAATAGTTTTTTTTAAATACTTTTTCATTTCTGCTTGTCTTAATTTTGTAGGACTTTAATACCAAAACATGTTACAAAGTATGTCTCTTCAAAGAACAAAATTTTGTGAAGCTAAGAATCTAAGTTCAGTTATCTGCAGTCCCACGTGTGCGTTCTTTCGTCTTCTCTAGGGGAAGGTCCTTCCTTGTCTCTTTCAGCTTATACTTAACTCGACTTATTGCCATTGAGTCAGAATCAACTAATAGCTCAACCGTCAGTGTGTTTTCAGAGGCTGTAAATTGCAGGGGAGAAGATTGCCCATCTTTCTCCCATGGAGCAGATAGTGGATTCGAACCACCTTTCTTTGACTTGGTAGCACCTCTCTTTACCTACTAAGCCATTACAGTTTACCAGCTTCGATTAGCTGTAGGCATTCATTTCCTGGAGTTCTTTGGCTTTGAAGAAATCCTTACATGATCTCTCCCTGTGTGTGACTTCTTTCTCTGTCTGTCTTCCCATTTATACAAGACATCACTGCAAAGGAATTGGTATACTAGCCACTCAGATATGGCTTCACTTAAATTGATAGAAATAAAAAAAAATTGTTTCTAAGCAAAGTAACATTCACAAGTATGGATGAGGCTTTCAACATATATCTTGGGAGGCACATTCAACTTGTAGTACTGTTTAGCTTAAATTATTTTATTAAACTATTCCTTCCTCTGCCTGCTGAAAGTGAAGAGTGGACTTGAAGCATTTAAGATAAATGACTACAGCTTTCAGCATGAATTACACTTCAATGTCAAGAAAACAAAAATCCTCATAACGGGGCTGATATGGAACATGATGATAAATGGAGAAAAGATTGAAGTGATCAATGATTACATTTCACTTGGGTTTGCAGTCAACCCTCGTAGAAGCAGCAGGCAAGAAATCAAAAGACTTGTTGATTGGGAAAAGCTGCTGTCAAGGAACTCCTTAAGTGTTTAAAAGAAAAGATGTAATTTTAAAGACTAAGATTTACCTTATCCAAGCCATGATACTTTTCAGATGTCACATGAAAGATAGATAACAAGGAAGACTGAAGAATAACTGATGCCTTGAATTGTAGTGTAGATGAAGAGTGTTGAAAATACCACAGACTTCTAAAGGAACTAATAAATCTGTGTTGAAAAACATACAGTCAGTGCTTCTCAGAGGGAAGGATGATGAAACTTGGTCTGACATACATTGGGAATGTGGTTAGGAGTGCAACAGTCCTTCCAAAGATTGTGCTTGGGAAGGGAAAGCATCAGTAAAGGAAAGGAAGACTCTGAGAGAGATGAATCAGCACAGTGACGTTTCAATGGGATTAGCACAGTGGAGATTGTGAGGAAAGCCCAGGACTGGGCAATGTTTCAATTTGTTGTACATGAGTTGGAATCTACTCAACAGTATCTAGGATCTGAAGCACTTGCTGCAAAAGGTCAAG
>NW_006399759.1:1582902-1592200 GCF_000299155.1 Elephantulus edwardii | reverse complement strand
CAAGACAAACCTGTTTGTTCTCCTAGCAGTCCATGATATATTCAATACTCTTCTCCAGCACCACAACTCAAAGGCATCAATTCTCTTTCTATCATCCTTATTCACTGCCCAACTCTTCGATGAATAGCACGTAACTGCAAAGACTATAGCCTGGATCAGGCACACCTTAGTCTCCAGCCTGACGTTGTTACTCTTCAGTACTCTTGAGAGGTCCCTCACAGCTGACTTTCTCAAGAATGTTGACTGTGGAGCCAAGATTTTTAACAACAAATGCTTTTTTTAATAGTTTTGTTCTGTTTTTTATTCACATTGTATTTCTTACTATCATTCCCATACATTGTGTCTTATAAATGTATTCAACATTGATCTACACCCACGATTACCCCATCTTTTCAGATCCCCACTGGATCTTGCCTAATTCTTTCACCCCCTCTCTCCACCTACCAAACACAGTGACTGTGTTTTCCTCCATCCCACTCTCAGCTTCCTTTCTCCTTCCCTTCCCTCTTTGGACAGCCATACACATATTACTTGTCCTTCTGTTTATACAATAAAGCTTTTACACAGTATTAGTCTTTATGCTCCAGAGTTAGCCCACTAAGCATAATGCCCTCTAGCCTCTCCTGGTTATGTAGTATTTTTCAAAATTTTTGCTCTTGAGTGCCGCATAATATTCCATCTTATTAATATACCATAATTTCTCAATTCAGTCATTTGCTGATGGACATTTGGGCTGTTTCCATTTATTTGCTATTGTGAGTAATACTGCTATGAACATCAGTGTTCAAATCTCTGCATCTCAGTTCTGTTTTCCTTGGAATATATTCCTAACAGTGGAATAGCTGAGTCATATGGAATTTCTATGTTCGTCTTTTTGGGGAAAAGTCAAACTGCCTTTCAGAGCGTGTGTTTGTACCACTTTACAATTCCACCAACAATGTATAAGGGTTCCAATCTCACCATATCTTCTCCAACAATTATTCCTTACTGTCCTGTTAAACTTTGCCATGCAGTTGGGGGTGAGATGATACCTTTCTGTGATTTTGATTTGCACTTTTCCTTTGTAATTTTGAGTATTTCTTCATGTGCCTGTTGGCCATCCAAGTGTCTTCCCCTGTGAAAGGTCTTTCCATATCTTTTGCCCATTTTGTAACTGGGTTATCAGTCTTTTTCTTATGGAGGCCCCGCAGGATTCTGTAAACTTTTTTTTTTATTAGATAATTAGATTTAGTCACAGCTATAGATAAGGTTACATCAAATTATTTTACTTTATTCCTGAACCCTGTTCAGAATTTAACAAAATTCAGAATTCTGGGTGAGTTTTAGCTGAGCATATAATGCAGAGGTTGATACTGACTGAGGGTAGGATATAGCCACTGGTCTCCCTGTTGTCAGACCAACACATTATGTACTGCACCACTGGGGCTTCTTAGAATAAAATTATCCAAGCCAAACCATTGGCATAGAGTTGATTCCAACTCATAGTAACTCTCCATCAAGTTTCTGATTATATAAATCTTTATAGGAGATGATTGTCTAAATCTCTACCAACGAGCGTCAGGTGGATGCATTATATACGATGCCACCAAGTCTGTAGTTGTTGTTATCTTGTACTATTGAACCTGAACCAACTCATAATTAGCCCTCCAGAAGGTTTTAAGAGGTTGTAATGCTCGTAGGAGGAGCTTACCCATCTTTCTCCAGTGGAACAGCTGATTGGTTCAAACAGCCTACCTTTGTTTGGAAGCACAAATCCTTATCCACTATGCCACAAGAACGCTACAAAGTCTAGGGACTAGAAATTAATTAAGAAGAAAAGATTACTGTCTTAACAACCAAATTTCTGAAGATTCTGTAAACTTTCATTATGGGACTCTTGTCTGAGATGGTATTGCCTAATGTTTTCTCCCCAGATAGTAGGTTTTCTTTTCACCTTATCAGGAAAAGATTTTTATGCACACAGGGATTTTTAAAAGGTTCAATTCATTGATATTATACTCTTTTGGTTGTGAAATAAATAGAATGTTTCTTAATTTGTTGTATTTCTTTGGTTAATTTTTTGAACCTTTTCATTCTTTTTCTTACAGTTTTGTCTACTTGTACATTTATTGTGGTGGAAGAATATACGTCAACTTTTTTATCCCTTTGTAACTAGAAGTTCCATCTCTCTCTCTGATTCATGTGGAGTTTATTCTTGTACATAATATGAAGCATGGATTTGTTCCTATAAGACTACCCAGATACCCCTCATTATTCACTTACTAATCTTTCCCCCAATGATATGGAAAGCCACCTTTGCCATATGCTAAATTTCTATATGTGCTTGGTATGTTTATAGACTCTGTTTTTTCCTTTGGTCTGTTTGTGTGCCAGCACTATGTTATTTTAATGGAAGGAATTTTTCATATGTTTGAATATTTAGTAAACTTAACTCCTTCTTTAATCCATCTGTCTTCCTCCTTCTCCCACCTGTTTCTTATCACATATCTGGATATTTTTTTTATACTGATTACTGAATTTTCTTGAATTTTTTTTTTACATGTGAACTTTCATTATTATCTTGTCTAGCTACAGGAAAATAATATTAGCATTTTGTTGGATTTGCTCTAAATATATACATTTATTATTAATTTAAAGGAAACTGGCATACTAAGACAACCTATCTAATATTAAGAGGTTTTTTTATGTTTTCATAAGAATTGTTATGTCTTCTTCACATAAAAAAATTTAATTAATTTTATTCCAAAATATTTTATCTCTTTTCTTTTCCTTCTTTAACTACCTTTTGTGGCCTAATGGTAGCAAAATGCATTGCAATCTCAAAGGCACGCAGTTCAAATCCACCAGCTGCTCCATGGAAGAAGGATGGCCTATCCCCTCCAGTGTGATTTACTGACTCTGAACACCTGCTGGAGGGTCAGTTCCAACTTGATGGTACACAACAACAACAACAAAGCAACAACTGCCTTTGAAAGTCCAATGGCATTGACCTTCAGCCTCAAATCAGAATCAAAGTATAAAGAGTGTCATAGGATTCTCTAAAAAGAAACAGTGAGATGAAAGTGAAGAAACTAACTTTAAATAATCGGTTTATGTAATTATGAGGAATTGGCAAGTCCAAGTTCTATAGGTTAGGCAGAAGCCTAAAATGCTAGAAGCTTCCATAAATTGCCTCTCTAGACCTAAAAGTCAGTAGTGGAAAGAGCACAAGAGAAAGAAAGAGATGATAAAATATCTATTTATAGTCTGGAGCCAGACTATACCCTAAAAAAGATTCTTTTTTTTTCAGAATATTCATTAATTGTCTTACATTAGACTACACTGTAGAAGGTGATTACATTACCTTATCTTACCTTACATTACATTACATTATGTCGTTGTGTTGTTGAGTCAAATACAACCCATAGCAACCTATGAACAACATATCTGAACCTTGTTCTATTCTGTGCCATCCTCACACTTCCTGACACATTCGAGCACATTGCAACAGTCACTGTGTCAATCCACCCTGTTGAAGATTTTCCTTTCCTTTGCCAGTCCTCTTTCTATTTGAGTATCAAGTCCCTCTCCAAGGAATAGCCCCTCCCAGCAACATAATTAAAGTATGTCAGTCAAAGTCTCATCAATCTTGGCTCCAAAAAGCACTCTGGCTGCACCCTCCCCAAGACATACTTGTTTGTTCTCTTGGCCATCCATGGGATGTTCAGTGCTCTTCTCCAATACCACAGCGCAAAGGCATAACTTCTTCTTCTGTCATCTTTATTCATTGTCAGCTCTCAGACACAGAGCAAATGATCAGAAAGACCATGATCTGAATCAGATGCACCTTAGTCCTCAAATTGACATCATTACTCCTTAATAATTTGGAGAGATCTCTAACTGAAGATTTTCCCAGAGCAATATGTCTCCTCATCATTTCCTGACTGCTAGAACCACGGATGCTAATTGTGGATTCAGATAGGATGAAGTTGACTATTTCAGTCTTATCTCCATCTATCATGACGTTGTCTATTGGTCCCATGGCAAATATCTGTTTTCTTGACATTGAGATGTAATCCATATTGAAGGCTGAATTCTTTGATCCTCTGCAACAAGTGCTTCAAGTCCTCCTCATTTCCAGAAGACAAGGTTGTGTCATCTACATACAGATTGAATTTGCATGGAGAGAAAACACAACCCTGATGCACTCCATTCTTAATTTTAAACAATGAATATACCATGGCCTGTGAGGAGAACAAACAAACAGGTTTGTCCTAGAGAGGGTAAAGCTGGGTTGCTCCTTGGAGTCAAGAATTCTGGAGCTTCATCTGACATACTTTGGGCCTGTTGCAAAGAGGGACTGGTCCTTGGAGAGGGACATTTTGTTTGGCAGAGTCGAGGGGTGGTGAAGGAGAGGAAACCCCTCAATGAGATGGATCCATTCTGTGATTGTGGTGGCGGGAGTGTGTCGGAGACAGTGAGGTTGGCACAGGATAGAGCAAGGTTTAGGGCTCTTGTACATAGGGTCCCTATGAGCCACAAGCACATAACAACAACATGTGTTTCCTTGCTCTGTTTGCATAACAGTTTTGTGGCCTAGGTTTCACATGAGCACAATTAAGTGCTCTGAGATTCCCCTTTTTCTCAATGTTAGCCATAATTTGTTATGATCCACACAGTCAAATGCCTTTGCAGAGTCAATAAAGCATACTTGCATTGTAGGACAGTGACAAACTGGTGCTTGGCCAAGCCACTGGGAAATATAACAGCTGAGTTGGCTCTTAATATTAGCCAGCCCAGAGGGATGAAGAGTGTCAATCTTGGAATCACCTAAACTTATGTTTATACTCCAAATTTTCCTTTTTTTAAAATCATGTAATCTTGAAAAAAGTATAACCTCTCTGAGCTTTCATTCTCTCGTAAATTGAGAATAATCATACTTACACCAAAGACTATTATGAAGAAGAAACAAAATAACCTATCTAAAATAACCAGGACATACAATTTGTCTCTTTCCTCCACACCCATGCCATTTTATTTGGTGATGTAATTGCCAGTTCTGGGACTCGAGTTTTTTCCTATTTCGAATCTCAGATGTCATTGCTTATCCTCAACCCTATATCTGCCTGGCTTCTGGCTGGAGCCTTCCCAGCGAATCAGGAAGGATTGATGTGTATGTAATGAAGCAGGGAGTATTTTTCATTCTTTCATATTAGAAAGTCTTGAGAGTAAAATGTGTTTGCTCTTCAGGTTCCTCAGTAATCACTTAGCTCTCACATTAGGATTATTTTGAGGGATAATATGAGGAATGAGAAAAGCAAGGCAGCTTCAAAAGCACATGATCTCCTATTTCAGTTTCAAGTTCTATATGAAGGTGCGGGGGGTGGGGAAGAAGAAACTCTCCATCAAATTTCCAACTGCGTCTCAAGGTCTCCTCCAGCCCCAGGATTTATTCACGATTCCTCACCTCTCACTATCTCATCCAGCAGGCTCTATTCTCTCTTGTCTCTATTTCTCTCAGCACAGTTGAAATAATCACCCTTAATGCCAGGTAAGGTGCTTTGAGATCCCAAGATGAAAGGCTTTGGGCCCATGAAACATGGAGTTTGGGACCGCTTGATGGTGTGTTTCTGAGCCCGTCCTTTGGTGCTGAGCATCTCTATAATCCTGCTCCCTTTCAAAGTAAATGCACCACGTAGGGAGCTGGGGGCTTACTACTTTTAAAGAAACCACCGAATGTCCTATTTTCAGAAAACAGTCTGTTCATTTCTGAGGCAGCCCTGGCTGCTGCTCCCACTTCCCTCAGCCAAACAGAGCCTGGCCGAGCAGCTGGGAAAGGCAGGTGTGTTCCAGCCCCTCCAGCTCCTCACCACGATGGAGAACACTCATGCTACCTTTCTTGGCTGGCCTCCTGGGGCCCTTAACTGCAAACAAGTTCCCCTTGCCCTGCACTACCTGCTCCTCGTCCTGACTTGAAACCTCAGCGCTGGTGGGCACAAAGGGGTTGTCTTCTCTCAAAAAGAGTATGGCTTGTCATTTTTTTCCTTTTCCATTTCTAATTTAATTTTATTCAGAAACCAAGCTCCTCGAAAATACAAGTAGAGCAACTGGGCATAAAAAAGGGTGGGGACAATCAGGACCCAGTTGATTTGACATTCTCCTAGGAGTTTTGATGACCTAGTAAGATTTGCTGTTAACTCAAAGGCAAATGGCTCAAATCGGCCAGTTGCGCTCGCTCTCTCTCTCTCTCGCTCTCTCTCTCTTTGACATATATGCTCTTCTGCAAGGAACTTTGATGGCTCCGTGAGTAGGGAGGTACACTGACAGCTCAAAGCAAGGTGGTTTGAATCTTCCAGCTACTCTGTGGAAAAAAGAGAGGGAATCTCCTCCCACGGGATTTAGAACTTCTGAAAACCCACCAGAGGGTCAGCTATGGGTAGGTTCCCACTCCATACAATAACTTATGTTGTGGTTGTTATCCCTCCTCTGCCGCCACACAGTCTCACATTAGAGGAGAGTGTGGGGGCAAGTCGTGGGGTCAAAACCCTGGGGTACAGACTAAAATCCACTGGGAGGGAAAATAAATACATTTAACTCTACAAATGAGGGATAAACAAATCAGTGTCGTACCTGGTGACATCTTTAATAACAAAATTCACAGTGGAAGCGGCCTTTAAACCTTAGAGACCAATACAGAGGCTTGGAAGTTAGGGTACTTGGGGTTCAATGTGGACTGTCATCCCTTCACAGCCTACCCCTTGGGTATTTACTTGAATCCTCCAAGCTTCAGTTCCTTCTTCAGGGAAAAGAGAATGACATTGAGCCATCCCCACAGGTATTTACAAGTCATTATCTGAAAATAACACTTCTTCCCAGTAATATCCTTTCTATGAGAAATAATGGAACCAGTGACACAATGACTTTGCAGCATAAAACTCATGCAGTATGTAGTATAGCCAAAATGTAATCCCAATTATAATTTTATTTAAAATAATTATTCACTCTTATATCATCATTCTTTATTGCAGTCTGAACTTGCAATTGATTAAGGTTTTTATATTTTATATCTTTTCTATATGATGTGTTTCTTTCCTCTGCCTTGTAATGTATTTCCACTACAATGTTTCCAAGGTAATTGTGGCATTTTTAGGACATGATTTTGAAGTGTTATTTGTGCGGAAATTGCATTAGTACACCCAAAATAGATTGGTCTTAACTTTAATGCATAGTGTCAAACAGATAAATACCTAATTTTTATTTGTGGGAATAGAGAGGATAGTATTAAAAATATAAATATCACAATGCAGTTAAAAATCTGATAGAGAATTTAGAAATATATTTTGAGGTTTCTGTTTCATAAAATTCTTTTCATCTTAAAACTAATTTTGAGATTTCTGGAGAAAATAAATAAAAAAAACAACCTGGATCAAATAATATCAACACAAAAGAGAAAAAAGTATGTAGGCAGAAGATGGAAAAAAAGAAGGAAAGACAACTAGCTCTCTCTTAACACCCCCATTTCTTCTAACATCTATACTTTCCTCTTGAGTGCCTGACTACTAGCCTAAAGGTTGGAGGTTCAAACCCACCCAGAGGCCTCTCAGAGAGCAGGCCTGGAAATCTATTCCCAAAATTCCACAGCCTCGAAGACTACTCTGGCACACATGGGTCACAATAGGTCAGAATTGTCTCTCCTAACAAGTTCCCTAATCTAAGTTCTCTCAGCTTTCATGATTAACTCTGTATTAATTATGCTATTTGTTTTTATAGTTGTTTACAATTTGCCAATACTTTCACATCCATCTTACTCAATTTCATTGTCACAGAAATCTCAAGGAATTGTCAAGGAATCTCAGCAGTTTCTGATTTTGTGTTTATGTTTGTGTTTGCCTTTTCAAAATATTTTTAATCCCAAGGCACCTAGAGAACATTTTCTGGGCTTTTGGTTTGTGTTGGTTTATTAAATTTTCTTTTTAAAATGCTTATTCTTTGAGGAAGAAATAGATGCTATAGAGTAACTTTCATCCCTTCAGATGGAAGCCAGAGCTCTCTTCATTCCCTGTCCAGCTTCTTAGATAAGATCTCTTACATCCTTCTCTGTGAGTAAAGGAGAATGCTGGCGGACACACTCACAGAGTCATCTATCCTAGAATGGCATGGGCTGCAGTTAGAAGACCTCCTTCTCTTTGCCTCTGCCTCCTCTTAGCATCCTTGGGTACATCATTCATATTCACCAGACCTTAGTTCTTCTGTTCATAAACTGGGGGTGTTTATGTGCCCTACTCATGATCTGTGAAGCTCCAAAAGAAGATGAAAGTGACACACAGTATCAATCACTGTATCAAAAAAGAATTGATTGACACTGAAAAAATTCAGGAAATATCCTATACATAAGAGGTAATTAAGAAAGAAGTTCAAGCTGCACTGAAGACATTGGCCAAAGGTAAGGCCTCGGGAAATGATGAGATACCAACTGATGTGTTTCAACTAAAACATACAGTCCTGAATATGCTCACCAGTCTTTGCCAAGAAATTTGGAGGAAAGCTGCTTGGCTAAGTGACTGTAAGAGATCCTTACATGTTCCTATTCCCAAAAAAGGTAACTCAATAGTACGTGAAAACTACAGAACAATATCATTAGTACCACTTGGAAGCAAAATAGTGCTGAAGATCATTCAAAAGTAGCTAGAAGAGTACACTGACAGGGAACTTCCAGAAGTTCAAACAGAGTTTAAAAGAGGCTGTGGCACCAGGGAACCATTGTTGATGTCAGATAGACCTGGCTGAAAGCACAGAAGACCAGAAGAATGTCTATTTGTGTTTTATTGATTATGCAAATGCATTTGACTGTGTGGATCATAACAAATTATGACTAACATTGAGAGGAATGGGGGTTCCAGAATACTTATTTGTATTCATGCAAAATCTATACCTAGATCAAGAAGCCATTGTCCGGAGAGAAAGGGAACAAGACATGTTTTATCCTTTCTCCATGCCTATTCAGTCTGTATGCCGAGCAAACAATTTGTGAAGCTGGACTCTGTGAAGAGGAATGTGGCATCAGGATCAGAAGAAGACTCACTAATAACCAGTGTGTTATGCAGATGACACAACTTCGATTGCTGAAAGTGAGGAGACCTTGAAATGCTTGCTATAAAACATTGAGGACTACAGACTTCATTATGGATTATATCTCAACTGACAATTTTTTTTTGTTAACAAATAATCCTTTATTGAAATATTTTCATCTGTAGTTTCTTAGCTAGCTGGGCATTCCACAGCACCACTGTTGATGTCTTCTATGATGTCATGAGGGTGA
>NW_006399759.1:1563734-1582442 GCF_000299155.1 Elephantulus edwardii | reverse complement strand
GATGAACCCGGATGCGGGACGACCGAAGAAAGTTGCACCGAGGCCTCCTCCGAGCCGAAAGCCGAAAAGCTCAACTGACAATTTGAGATGTAGAGAAAGGTCTTCACTACTGGGTCAATAGGCAACATCATGATGGATGGAGAAAAAGAAATGATTGAAGTTGTCAAAATTGAATCTTGCTTGAATCAACAATCAATATCTTTGGTAGCAGTCAAGAAGTCAGGAGAGGTATTGCATTGGATAAATCTGCTGTGAGGAATTTTTCCAGAATACTGAAGAACAATGATGTCATTTTGAAAACTAAGGTGCATTTGATCCAGTCTTTTAAATCACTTACTATGCAATGCATAAAGCTGGACAGTGAATAAGGATGGCAGAGGAAGAATTAATGCCTTTTAGTTGTGGTGTTGGAGAAGAATACTGAATATCCTATGGTCTCTCAAAAGAACAAAGATAAATGTCTTGGGGAAAGTGCAGCCAGAGTGTAAAGATAGTGACACTTCATCTCTCTTACTTTGGGCATGTTGCTATCAGAAGCTATACTTTGGAAAGGGACATTGTGCTTGGAAATATAAAAGGTCAGTGAAAGAGTGGGATACTTTCCACCCAATGAGATGATTGACACAGTGACTACAGCAATGGGCTCAAGTGTCAGAGATGATGAGGATGGTACAGAAAAGGACCAAGTTCAGATTTGTTGTTCACATAGTAAATATGCCCTGCACTTGACTCGGCAGCTCCTAACAACAATAACAATAACCAGTCACCTCACAGGCAGAGGACCCGAGACGCTACGTAACTCATGGGAGGTTAAGCATTTTCATTTCAGTGTGTCTCATAGATCCTGGAGATGCTCTCTTATGCGGCCTTATGTTGAAAGAGTCACCATCCTTCAGAGCCACCTCCAGCCCCCGGGTACCAGGCAGGCACCATGGGTATCCTGGGGAGAATGAGAGCAGAGCTTGTACTTGCTGTTACCCAGGGAACTCAGCCAAGGTGACTGCTCTCAGATAGCCTCCTGCTGCATTATTCTGGCCCTGCCAACAGCTCTCCAGTCATACCATGGCTCTGGTCACCACCTCTGCCTGCCTCAGTAAGGAGGGCTCAGTGATTTGGCATAGCAACCACAACTCTAGGATTCCATGACCTCATCTACCTGCTAGGGCAGCTCAGACTGTCAGGAGAATGGGTAAGGAGGGGTGCTGATCTGGGAGATTCAAGCAGCAGACACTTCTCCAGCTCCTGGTACTCGGGGAAAGGGGAGGGGGCCACTGCCCTACTCCTCCGGCACCTGGAAATGGAGTCATCTGTGCTCCAGGCTTGTTAGTGTTCATCTGGGCAAAGCTTCAAATGCTAGGATTAGGCAGGTCTGGGCTTGGGAATCTGAATCAGGAAGCAGCCTTGTGGGTGCTGAGGTGGGTAAAAAAGATGGAGGGGTCCCATATTTGGAGATCCTGCAAGTGTCACCATTAAAGGGAACTGGGAAGAAGATCTCTGCCTTTAGTTCTCTTGATGAGGGTGTTGCTCAGCCATTGGACACTCCTCTGGGAGTTTTCCAGACCTAAGGCCATCCACACTTTCAGACATTTGGGAAGCAACTGCAGGGGCCTCCAGGCCCTTGTCGTCTTCACAATGGCTAAGCACCAAGTCCCATAGGAAGTGTCTGGAAGCTCAACCTAAGTCCTGTGTCCAAGGCAATGTCAAGGAGCCTCAGACTTGGGGAAGATTCTCTTTGCTGTCTGTGTCAGTTGTGTTAATGAGGTCATACTGCTGCTGATAACAATTGGAATTGATGGAGAGCTAACAAGCTACAAGGCACTGAGCTGATAAACACTTTGCCTGTGATATTTTGTTTCATCTTGACAATATTAAGTAGAAACAATGAGGAAGGTAAAGCCCAAGGATGCAAGTCAACACAACCTGTAAATGCACCGGCCACGTGTGATAATTGAATTAGGGCAGGTCAACGCCTACTTTCCTCCTGAGTGCACTAATCCGAACTCCCTCCCAAACGTGGGCAGAGAATGACACCAGAGGCTTTTTAAAAGAGACCGACAAATGAGTGTCTACAGTGCACTAGCTTCGTGTGAGGCATTTCACATTTATTGTTTCACATAATCTTCACGACAATCCCTCAAAGCAACTACTCTTATCGCCATTTGAAACATTAGAAAACAGAGTCTTAGAAAGGCTAAATGATTCACTCAAGTTACCTAGCTCCAAACTCATTTCTGTCTGACCAGTCTTCTTCCACAAGGCTGTTCTGTGTGTGTATGCTCACTTGTGACTCTCACTCAGCTTCAGGGGTCCCTACCGCCCCTTACAAAACCATTGAAAAGAGAAGAGGACCCTGGGGATGCCACAGGATTACAGGGGGGAAAGAGCCACGAGTTCAGCCAGGGCAGTAACATTCCAGAGACGTTTCCTACAAATCCCCAAATCCTAGGAGTCACTGACCCACATTTTGAGAATCTTGATTTCAGAGCTGTTAACCTCGAATGCCCTAAGAAGAAGAAAAAAACCCCAACAAACAAAAAACCAGCACATGTTTTTGAAAAGTCTTGTAACAGGGAAAACATCAGACTAAGAATAACAAGTTAACCTAAGTTCTCCCCCAGCACTCTGAGTGACCTCAGGGAAGGTCAGGGAAGGGAACATATGCTCACTGAGCCTCAGTTACCTAATGAGACCCCTTAAACTCTCTTACAACTTTGTCCCGGGCTCCTCAGCCAGATCTACCTTAGCCTATGAAGACATTTCCCAGGAGGGGTTTCCCGACATGTTAATTGTGGAGCATATTGCAAACAGTTTTGTTACTAATACTACATGGGACAAATTAGAACTCATTTAAGTCCAAACATCACTCTCACTGATGAGTGGGTAAGAGGAAGGGGTGGAATCACAGCTAGCAAGAGAAATGATACTGAAAAGTCCAGGTATAGGTATAGGTATAGGTAAAGGTATAGGTAAAAAAGGTAAAGGTAAAGGTAAAGGAATAGGTATAGGTAAAGGTAAAGGTAAAGATAAAGGTAAAGGTAAAGGTAGAGGAATAGGTAAAGGCAAAGGTAAAGGTAAAGGTAAAGGTAAAGGTAAAGGAATAGGTATAGGTATAGGTATAGGTATAGGTATAGGTATAGGTATAGGTATAGGTATAGGTATAGGTATAGGTATAGGTGAAGGATGGAGAATTGCAGACTTGAGGCTTGAGGAGAGCAGCACGGATGGAGTATCATTTGTGCTGAATGGCAGGGAAGACTTTTCCAAGAAAGAAAGCCCCTGTAAAGGACATGTGAAGTCCACACAATCTTTACTACGCATGTTAACGCTGCTCTATTACAAACCAAGATGATCCAGCCACTCCTATACCATCTCTAGGAAGTTCGCTGAGTTTATGATATATATTTTTAGGGCTCACAGCCCACACTGAAAGTAGCACAAGCAGGCTCCAGATACCCAGGAGAGGTTGAGTTCTCAACTTGCTGTTGGAAGGGCTTGTTGCTTGTTGTAGGGGCTGATGGAAACAGAAAGTATTCTTTTCCCCTTAGAACTCCTTCTAGGGTCCAAAGCCTTGTCCTGCTACCCCTTGTCTCCTGTCTAGGGCTCCCAGCCCTGCTTTACAGCCCAAGCCTGTTTAACTCTGCTCTACCAACACTTCCAGTGCTGCCCTGACTGGCCCAGGTCTGCCCAGTCTTGTTGAGCTTTGCCTCTGATTAGTTTTGCCCCATGTAGGCATCCTGTCCAGTCCTGCTCAGCATCGCCCAGTCATGCTATGCCCAGCCCTTCCTTGCCCAGTCAAGCCCTTCTCTGGCCAATTCATGTCCTACCCTGTTGTGTTGAGCTCAGTTGGTCAGTCCCGCCCAGCCGGCTCTCCCCTCTTGCTCCTACCTTCACTAGCTCTGCCTGTCCTTCTGTGCCCTGCACAACCTTCTCTTGCCCAGTTTCCGACCCTGCTTTTCCCTAAGTCAGGGCCTTATTTTCTCCTCCTTCTAGGGGCTTAAAGAAAGCCTTCTATTCTTTCTTCTAAGGCTGTGTTTGAGCATAACACAGAAACCATAATCACATCAATTGTAAGAACTTTTTTGAGGATGTTGTTTACTATATGGGCTTTCTTTATGGAAATTCTCAGAACAAATTTCTCTCTGGTTACAATAATAGGAATGATTATACTTCTTTTGATACACTAATCATTTTTTTTTTTTACCTCGGGGGCACTA
Source organism: Elephantulus edwardii (assembly GCF_000299155.1). Lineage (NCBI taxonomy): Eukaryota > Metazoa > Chordata > Mammalia > Macroscelidea > Macroscelididae > Elephantulus > Elephantulus edwardii. Next base: position 1,578,228 of record NW_006399759.1, on the reverse strand, counting down.
TGACCTGGTGATGGTTTCTCCCATATGATATTTCAATAAAGCCTGGAGTAAATAAATGGTTCACCCTTAGAAGTATTTGTGGTGTGCATCATTTTATGCTAACCCCTTTTCATTTTACAAGTATAACCTTTTTTTTCTTTAAACATATACATTACTTATTTTTGTGAGCATATTTATTTATCTTTGTGAACTTCTCTGAATTCTTCTTGAAAAGAAGTTGGGGGCAAAAAATAAGACACATTTATAATCCTCTCACTATGGGCAGTACTGGAGAAGAATACTGAACATACCATGGTCTGCCAAGAGAACAAACAGGCCCTGGAGAGGGTGAAACCAGGCTGCTCTTTGGAAGCAAAGATGGTGAAGATCCATCATCTACACACTTTGGACATAACTGTCAGGAGGGGTCAGCCCTTTGAGAAGGACATCATACTTGGAAGGGTGGAGGGTCAGCACAGGACAGAAAGACCTTGGATGAGATGGATTGACACAGTGACTGGCAGAGGGATCAGTCATGTGGGAAATGGTGAGGGTGGCTTAGAATAGAACAAGGTTCAGAGTTGTCATCCATTGGGTTGGTATGAGTTGTAGTCAACTTGAACATGGGCAGTATTGTCTTACAAGGGGCCCCCTACTCTTCCCCACACCTGAAAACACTGCTGATGCCTGTGGTGTCTGTTCTAACCACCCCCAGCACCTGTGAACCAAACACAGCTAGTGCCCAACAGAGAAAGACTGCATTTATGGAAGAGAACAACCTGTTGTAAGGGCTTAAGAACTGTTGGAAATTGTTCTAGGGGTTTTAGAAGAATCAGGTTTGAAAAGCAATTCACAAAAGATAAAAGTGATTGACAGCTTTAAGTCTCTTGGAGGCATAGATCACAAAGCAAATAATTACAATCTCATAATTAATTATGCTAATAATGAGGAGAGGAGAAGCTGAGTGGACACAGGAGAAAGAAAACAGCCAGGTGAACATAAATTTATATGCACTGGGCAAAGCGTGTACTTCAACGTGCCTTCGTCAGCATCAACAAGGACAAGAATTCATGAGCGTTTCACCAGAGGGGGAGAATATGGATGCACAGGCAGAAAAGTTGGTCTCTATCTTTGAAGAATGCATATTCTGGATAGGGAAAGAAAAATGTTAAATATAGTGCAAAATGGACTGTGCTGGTGTGGAGCAGTGAATGACTTCATTTAGCCCCTTTGAAAGCCACAGTCCTCTATTTTGTCTGCAATGTGTTGTAACTCTTGGCCTGTATGTCTGTGGTTGTGACTTCAGTTTGAAGTGAGTTGATCTTTATGTTAAGAAACCAGGATTGTTGTTCTTGTGTGCTATCAAGTTGGAACTGACCCATAGTTCACCCTCTAGTGGGTTTTGTAAAGGCAGTAAATTCCACAGCAGAAGATTGATCATCCTCCTGCAGAGCAACTTGTAGATTTGAACCATGTGCCCTTGAGATTGCAGCACAGCTTCTTACCACTAGGCCACCAGAACTCCCTGATGGAGGAACCAGGATTAGAGGGGGATATATCTTATTCCAGTCATCATTCTTCACACTTCTCAAATCCTACTCAAGTAAGAAGAACTTCCTCACGGTTATGGCCTTCATCCAGTATTTATGAATGCTCTGCCAAATTTCTCTCTTTAGCTCTGCAGCCTGAATCTGGCTCAACATCATTTTGGAAATTAGCACCAGCAGCCTGTCATCTGACGTGTCCATTTGTGATCATCAGCTCCGGTAACCACATGAGTCAGGAAAACCTCCAGAATGTTGTCTGACCCAGAGATATGAGACTTGCCAGTCTCTACAAACACATGAGTCACTTCTTTGACAGTTCAAGAGTTCTGTGAGATGGTGCAACAAATTATGAAACCAAAGAAAGCACTGAGGGGAGGAAGAAAAGTTGCTGTTAGTGATGACAGCCATTTGGAAATACTGGAAAGTTGGGACATCTTTAACCTCTGCCTCATAGGAACCAGCTTTGGTCTGATCCTTCTAAATGAAATAATTCATGCAGCTGGGCACTTAAGTGACAATGAGGACAAGGGAAGACCTTTAATCAAGGAAATAATTATTACAAAGCCAGGTTTTAGGAGATTTATCCTGTCACAATATAAAAAATTGATAGGAGGATGGGAGACCCGAGTGGAGGTCAGCTCTGTAGGGTTCCAATAGCAACCTAGGGGCCCGCAGTAGGATGAATGTTAACAGGACAAAAGGAGATAGTTTAAACACACATGTGTTTGATCTACCCAGAGTCAACTAAAGGAGTATCTCTGAGTGTGTGTGTGTGTGTGTGTGTGTGTGTGTGTGTGTGTGTGTGTACATGCAAACAAGAATGAGAGAGGAAGAGAGTAACTAAAAAAATAACTTTGTTGTTGAGAATTTTGTCTCTCACAGCAAAATATGTACCAATTTCATAGTTTCCACATTTAGTGCCCTTGATTATCAAGTTCTGAAACCATTGTCACACTCCTTTTCTGAGTTTTGCTCCCTCATTTATATAAATTCGTTGTCCCCTAAGGTTCTTTTATAGCATTTTAATTTATTGTCATCAATTTGATCCCAAATAGACCTTAAACGAACATAATGCTCAGTGCAGACATATTTTACTAGTTAAGCTAAACTGTTGCCTTGTTTTAAGATGACTCTAGGAGATATTTTTAGTTTGACAATTAAAGATTATCTTAGGGCAAGCGTTTTAGAGACTCATACAACCTCCATAGCTCTGTAGAGTCTTTAGTTCATAAGAACTTGAAATTTTGTTCTGCATTTCTCCTGCTTTAAGGAAAAGAGCTATTTAAAATGTTCGGACTTACCTTCAGTGACCAAGTAACAGAGAGTCAGCACGATCAGAAGGTATAGCCACAGTACCTGTCATAAGATGAGTATCTCACAGCAGGACGATGTAAGTCTGATGTTTAGAGGTTACTTTTCACATGCAACATGGATCATAAAATTAAGTTTTTGCTTATTCATAGTGTGGTTCTTGGTAAGTGCCATCAAGTTGAGTATGACTTATAGAAACCATATGGACAAAGGATCTGAACCCTGTTCTACTCTGTGCCACCCTCACACTTCCTGGCACGCAGGAGCCCCTTGTGACAGTCACTGCATCAATCCACCTGGTTGAGGGTCTTCCTATTCTTCTCAGATCCTTCACCCTTACCAGCATTATGTCCCTCTCCAAGGCGCCCCTCCTAGCAACATGTTTGATGTATGTGAAGCAAAGCCTCATCATTCTCGCCTCCAAAGAGCACTCCGGCTTCACCTTCTCCAAGACTTACCTGTTTGCTTTCTTGGCATATTCATAGTACCATATATAATATACTTTACAAAGGCAGTGTGACACAAGTAGGTGTTCAAACTCACTTGGTAACATTGTAGAAGAAAATGGTCATCAGATTCTGTAAAGAATACAGGCAAGAAAACCCTACGGGGCTATTCCACATGGATTATCATGAGTTAGGGACTCAGTACATGACAGCAAACAACAAAGTTCAAGATCTTTTTTTTAATAGGGTTCCTATGAGCTGTGGTGTTGTAGAAGAGTACTGAATATCCCCACTGCCAAAAGAACAAACAGATATCTTTTAATAAGTGTAACTAGAGTGCTCCTTGAACACAAAGATAAAAATGTTTCATCTCTCATACTTGGATATGTTGCTAGGAGAAACTATGTCTTGGAAAGGGACATCATGCTTGGAAAGACGGAAGGTCAATGAAAGAGAAGAAGATTGCTCAATGAGATAGATTGGCCAGTGAGTGCAGCAACAGACTCAAGTATATTAGAGATGATGAAGATGGCATAGGACAGGGCTCAGATATGCTGTTTATTGAGCTTGCTCTAAGTTATACTCAACTAGAGCTCACCTAACAACATCGATATGAGTCATAATTAACTTAATGACACCCAATAACAACAAGGAATTTACAGAAGTAATTATAATATCATGTAATTTCTCACTTTTCCCACTTCAGGTTTTACAGTCCATTTATTTTTTATTTAAAATAATATTTTTATTTTATACTGGTTTACTTAACAGTATTCATCTACATTGTTTTTCACACCCAATCTTTCCCATTTCCTTTACCCACCCTTCCCTCCACCCATCAAATTGTGCGATCCTATGATTACCTCCTCCCCTCACTCTTCTGCTCCCATCCTGCCCCTCCTTGGATCCTCATACACGTTTTACTAGTTTTCTACTTCTACAATAATGGTCTTATACAGTATTTGTCCTTACGGGACTGAGTTAGTTCCCTTAACATAATGCTCTCCAATCCCTCCCAAGTTAGTGATTTACAAAATCATTGCTTCTGCATGCTGCATAGCATTCCATAATGTGAATGTACAATAATTTCTCACTCCATTCAATTGTGGTTGGACATTTGAGCTGTTTCCATGTTCTTGAGATGGTGAATAATGCTGCTATGGACACTGGTGTACAAGTCTCAGTTTTTGACTCAGTTTTCACATTCTTGGGGTATATTCAAAGCACTGGAATAGTTGGGTCATATAGAATTTGTATGTTCAGCTTTTTGAGAAAGCACCAAACTGCCTTCCAGAGTACTTGTATTATTTTACAATCCCATCAACAGTGTATGAATTCCTCTCTCTCAGCATTCTCATTAACATTTATTATTTGTTGTCCTGGTAAACTTTGCCACCACTACTGGAGTGAAATTATTATTATTGTGGTTTTTATTTGTATCTCTCATATTGCCAGTGATTTTGAGTATTTCTTCATGGGTGTGTTGGTCATTCAATATCTTCCTCTGTGAAAAGTCTTTCCCTTTCTTTTGCCTGTTTTGTAATTGTGTTGTCAGTCTTTTTCTTGTAGAGGCCTTGTTGTTGTTGTTAAGTGCCGTCGAGTTGTAGACAACTCATATCGACCCTATGAATAAGTTCATATAGTTTCCAGAGGCAAGCTTTTTTGGAAGTGAATGCCACTTCTACTTCTAAGCTTGTTTTCATTTGAGAGCTCCATCAAACACTGTCTACCATGGGCAACCATTATTGCATTTGACACATCAGTGTCACAGTGTTTACTATCAAAACAACCAAGAGTTACCTCTGTACAACAAATTGACAGACCAAAGCTATACTACCTAGAAGAATGTTTGACTGAAAACAATTAAAACCAAGCCTGAGGGCTGCAGGCCCAAGGACCCAAATGAGATGCCCTGTAGGATTCTACAAACTTTCTTTTTTTGGGGTGGGGGGAGGTGGTTTAGGATTCTATAAACTTTCAATAAGAGATCTTTGTCTAAAATGGGATTGCCAAATATTTTTTCCCAGTCAGTAGGTTTTCTTTTCATTCTATTGGAAAATGTTTTTGTTGTACACAGGTATTTAATCTTCAGAAGGTCCCATTCATCAATTTTATCCTCTCCAGACTGAGCATTTCTAGCTGTATTTGGCAGTCTCTTTATACCATAGACCAGGCCATCTAAACTTGATCCCAGTTTGTCTCTGATGAACTTTATGTTTGGGGGCTTTACTCCCAGGTATGTGATCCAGCTTAAGTTGATTTTTGTGTATGGTGTGAGATGTGGATCCTGCTTCAGCTTTCTGCAGGTAGCAGTCCAGTTTTGCCAGCATCATTAGTTGAAGGTTTTATGTCCTTTATGAATATCAGTTGATCATAGATAGCTGAATCCACTTCTAGGTTCTCAATTCGGTTCCATTGGTCTATATATCTGTCATTGTACCAGTACTATGGTGTTTTGGTTATTACATCTGTGCAGTAGGTTTGGGGGTCAGGGAGTGTTATGTTTCCAATTTCATTTTTGTTTTTCAGAGGTACTTTGCTTATTTTGAATCTCCTTCCTCTCCAAATAAACTTGACAATTTTTCTCTCATTCTCCTTGAAAAATGAATTTGGTATCTGTATTGGGATTGTGTTAAACATGTAGATTACTTTTAGTAGGATACAATCAAATTCTTGAGTAAGAGTACACTCAATAAGTAAAAGACATCTAACAAGTTATTGCTTGAATCCACAATTAACACTCTTGGCATCAGCAGTCAAGAAATCAAAAGCTGCATTGTGTTGGGGAAATCTTCTGTCAGGGCCCTTTCCAGAGTGCTAAAGAGCAATGATGTCAATCTGGAGACTAAGCTGCACTTGATCCAGTCCATTGCTCTAATAATTAATTCCTATTTATCAGAAAGTTGGACAATGGCTAGGGATGACAGAAGAAGTAATGATGCCCTTGAGTTGTGATGCTGGAGAAGAGTATTGAACATACCATGAACCTCCAAGAGAACAAACAAGTCTGTCATTTAGAGGGTAAAACAGACTGCTCCTTGGAGGTAAGGATTTTGAAACTCTGTCTCACATACTTTAGATATGTGGCCAGGAGGGACCAGTTTCTGGAGAAGGACTTTATGTCCAGAAGGGTGGAGGGACAGTGAAGTAGAGAAAGACCTTGGATGAGATAGACTGATACAGTAACTGGAGAAATGGGGGTATGTGTGTCTAAGACAATGAGACTGGCTCAGGATAGAGGAGTTCAGAGAGCTATTGTACATAGGGTCGCTATGAGTCACAGATGACTTGATGGCACACAATAACAACAATAGGTTATTGATAAAATTTTGATGAATAAATGGCTAAGAAATAGAAGACAGAAATGAGAGTAAGTCTTGGCTGTGATCTGACGTGACTGAGTCACTGACAGAACCAGTGAAACCCAGAGCCATTGAAGAACGGTTATCAGGCTTCACCCTTGATTGTCTTTGTGTCATTGTGCATAGCCTTTTCTCTCCATCTGAGCTGTTTCTATTACTTTGTTAAGGCTCTATGTAAACATTTTATCTTCAGTTAACTCTTTTCTGAGCCCACTGTGTAGATTCCTCTTAGCACATAGTGCACATTTCTATTATAGGATTGATTTATTAATATTTTATGAAAATGTATTGCTATGAATGTAATCTCTACTGCCCTAGAAACACATGAGGAGCAAACTCGTATCCATTGTTTATTATTGATTCCCCACAAAAGTGCCGAGAACACATGCAAATTAAATGTGTTTAGAGTTGACTTAGAGACAAGCTGAAACTGGTAAGACATCCATCATGTTAGACTGAACGCTGATGCTTCACTCCTTGTCATAGTATCCATGTGCCAAGGCCTCAGAGAAGACAAAGTATTGTGTCTTGCCAATTGATCTTTGTTTTGTCCAGTTGTTCTCAAAATATGAGATGCAAGGATGGGGTTGGGGGATGCTGAGCCATTCTCAGGAAGCTGTGAGGTCAATTGTATTTTCATGACAATCTACAGACATGACTTGCCGTTTTCCCTGAGTTGCCCTTTTCCCTGACGGCGCAGAAGCAATATTTAAGCAAAGCGGCAGGGACCTTAGCAGGAAGCACGACAGTGGCCCCACACCGTGCGAGCAGTCACTGTGTTCACCAGTCTGTGCTCACGGTAAGGGAAAATGCCAGCTCCATACAAACATCCTGGATGAAGCAGTAAACATTATTAACTTGGTTAAATCTCAAAGCTTAGGTAAACCTCTTCTTAATATTCTACATGAGGAAATGGGAAGCAACTCTAAAGCACTTCGACTGCATACCAAAGGGCCGTGGGCGTCTCCAGGAGTAACACTTGTGCGCTTACGTTACAAGCTACACCAGCTAGGTCTCCCATGAACGCCATTATTTCCTTGAAAGAATGACAAAATATGGGTATTCAGATTTGTGCATTTGACAGGCACTTTGTCAAAAAAACGAACAAAACAAGATTGTCACTTTGAGGGAAACACCTGGCAGTACTTGTTGCTAATGATATAATTTGAGCTTTCAAACCAAAATTAGGATTTTGGAAAAACACGTTGTATCAGTGAACTAAAAAGTCTCACTCCACACTTTTAGTGTTTGACAGACTACACACCACTCCCTATTCTGCTCTTGCCCCACATGTGGGCAGGCGGATAAGAAGGCCTGCACGTGCTCTCTCTGGGTGCCCATGGGAAATTTCAAACTACGCAGACCCTGTTTGCAAATACACAGGAATCTTTCTGGTCCTGCCTCTAACCACCATCGTATAGTCAGCTAGGATACCAGAAACAAGATAGAGCAGTGACAAGCTCCATGTCCACTTTCTCTCACCAACTCTTTAAAATTGGGGGCACAAATAAGGAAAAAAAGGATAGTATTAGCCAGGCCAGAATGCTGATGAGCACTGAGGAGATCATGAAAGCTGTGGGGAGACCTACAGAACGGTCGGAAGACTAAGATTCTTTTTTTAAATATTGTCTTGTGTATCACCCCCACTCCCACAACAGCTGTGTTTGAAATCCTAGTTCCTGATTCTGGAGTGAGAAAAGCACATGTTATTAACAAAGGATGGTACTTGCCTGCTCAAATTAGTCAAGTAGCTACCAAAAGAATTACTTTAAATCTATCTCTAACTCTATCTCTATTCTCTCTCTCTCTCTCTCTCTCTCTCACCTACTTATGTAGTGGCCTAGTGGTAAGAAGCTGCACTGCCACCCCAAAGGCACATAGTTCAAATTCACCAGACTCGGTGGGAAGGGATAGGCAATTTCCTGTGGAGTGATTTACTGTCTCTGAAAACGCACATGAGTCACTTCTGATGTAACAACAACAGCGTATTTCTCTATATCTAGATCTATATTCAAATTCATTGCCTTCGATTCAGAGCTGACCCTCCAGCAGGGTTCTGAGGCTGTACATTGCAAAGGAGGAGACACCTAGCTCTCTCCCTCAGAGCTGCTGGTGAGTTCAAACTGCCAGAGAGGCTCAGTCTTTAGGTTAGCAGCACAGCTCACTAGGGGCCAGGCCACCAGAGCTACATAAGATGTGTTAAGGAGTAAAACGGCTCCACAGGATTTTTCCAGTTAGCCAAAAGTTTGGGGGTTAGCACCAACCAAGGGTCAAGGGAGAAATATGTGGCAGTCTCTTTCCACAGCATCTACAACCTTAGAACCCTATGCAGGTGTTTCTACTCTGTCCTACAGGATCACTCAGAGTCAGAATTGACTCAACAGAAGTAAGTTTTTGTTTTGTTTCCTATGTACCATGTAGAGAGCTATACACATGGACAAGATGAGATGCATACACAGAAGACCTGAGATAATCTTTAGACTTTCTCCTTGGGCAAATCTCTCAACCCAATGTAAGCCTGGTTAAGGACTGACCAGCATAGACTCCTTCTACATATCTGCAGGAGACTGGCTTTTGTTTCTGAATGGTTTTAAATCTTTTTATTTCATTTCTCTCTAAAAAAAACACCACCAGAAAACAAACAAAAATCACTAAGATAATTCTTTAGTACAGTCATCAGTAAAAGAAAAGAGAGGAGAAAGGGAAAGAGAGAAAGAAAGTAAAACCTAGTTGTTGTTGTTGTTGTTGTTAGGTGCCATTGGGTTGAGTAAGTCTCATAACAATCCTATAAACAACAGATGTGAACCCTGTCTTATCCTATGCCATGCTCACAATCTCTAACACACTCAAGTTCATGGCTGTAGTTACCATGTCAATCCACCCAGTTGAGGGTCTTTTTCTTTTTCACCTTCCCTCCATCTTCCCAAGCATAATGTCCCTCTCCAATGAATATGTAAAAATCTAGTACACCCAAATTCTACCTTATTGTATTACTGAAATGCCTCATACTATGCAAATGAAATCTGGTTCTGGAAGGATATCCCATTCAAAGGAACAGACTAATACAACAGAAACCAATCTTAAGGAAGACCAGATGTTGGCCCTATCAGAAACAGATTTTAAAAGAATCGTTTTAAATATGCATTGCGAATAAAAGGAAAATATGGAAAAGGCACAAAAGAAATAAAAAGAATGTATAAAAAGAATTATAATGTTAAAAAGATAGAAATTATTTTTAAAAAAAAAATCCAAAGAGAATGCTAGAACTTAAAAGCACAATAACTAAAATTAAAAATTTACTAAAAAGATTTAGCAGTACATCTGAGTTGGTAGAAAAGAATCAGCAAGCTTAAGGCAGATATTTGAAATGCTCCTGCTTCAAGAAAGGGGCAATATTAACTTGACCAATATACACTTCATAGGAGTTCCAGATAGAGAGAAAAAATTAAAAAGAGCTAGAAAAAAAATGGGATAACATCTCTCCCCAGCAGCAATAGCAAAGTTTAACAGGACAACAAACAACAATGATGGAGACGATGCTGAGAGATTAGAACTGTCATGCATTGCTGGAAAGATTCTAAAATGATACAACCACTATAGAAAGCAATTTGGTATTTCCTAAGAAAATGTAAATATAGAAATCACATATGCCCCAGCTATTTCACTGTTAGGAATACACCTCAAGGAAATCAGAGCTGAGACTAGAATGGATGTATGTACAGCTATGTTCATCACAGTGTTATTCACAACAGCAAGAAGATGGAAACATCCTAAATGCCCATCAACTAATGATTATATAAAGAAACTCTATTATAGTTAGACAATGGAATACTACTCAGCTCTAAAAATCAATGACATATTCATAAAATATGGCACAACATGAGAGAGTTTAGGGGCATTATGTGAGTGAAATAACTCAGTCTGAAAGGGTCAAATACTACATAAGACCATTACTGTGAAAATAGAAAGTGTGTGAGGGATTGAAAGTTGGGGGGAGAGCAGAGGACAGAAGAACAGAAATGGGATATACAGACAATGAAGATTATAAGGACCAAAATAAGAAAGGATCAACTTCAGAAGAATTGAGATAAAGACAATATATGAATTGCAGTTAGCAAATAGGAACAAGATATGTATAACTGTTGAAAAGAGAAAATGGAAAAGGGTGTGGAAGAAAGGAGATGAAATCACTAGGGCAGCAGAGAGAGGATAGGGGATGTGAGGGAATATGTAATGTGAGGAAAAGGGGTAATGCAAGTCATAGCTCCACAGTCATAGTTATATAAAACACAACGTATACAAATCATTATGAAAAACAAAATATACATAAATAAATGTACACAAATGATTTGATTGTATAAATATGAATGATGGTACAAAACATCATGTACATAAAACACAACGTACGTAAATGATTGTTTGAAAAGCAATTTTTTAATTTTAATTGATATTTTAACAAATGACCCTTATTCACTGGAACCCTTATTCAATCACTGTTGGTGGGAGTATAAAATGGTGCAACCACTATGGAAGGCAGTATGGAGCTTTCTCAAAAATTTAGAAATAGAAATACCATTTGACCCAGCAATTCCACTACTGGGCATATACCCTAAAGAAACGATAACTGACACCCAAGTAGATATATGCTCACAGATGATTATTTGAGTTCTGTTAACAATAGTAAAGAGTTGGAAACAACCCAGGTGCCCATCAACAAACGAATGGATAAAGGAGCTATGGTATATTCACACAATGGAATGCTATGCTGCATTAAAAACAAGGAACTCATGAAATATACAAAATGGGTGACTGTGGAGGACATTATGTTGAGTGAAATATCTCAGTCACAAAAGGACAAGTACCGCATAATGCCATGGTTGTAAAGTGAGACTGACATTGGAGTTGGGGGGATAACAAAGAAGGCATAAATAAAGTATACTGCATTGAAACAGGTGAGGTGGAGAACTGTCTAAGAGGAATAAATGTTCAGGTACTATTGTCATGACAAGAGTTCAGAAGGAAAGCTGCATAATGTAGTGTACTGGGGGGAGGGGAGATTGTATACCAATGAAAGAATTTTTTTTTTTTTTTACTTTTCAAAGAGAAAAGCAAACGGAGGGGGAGGAGTGGGCAGGGAGAAAAGTGTGCAACAATGAATGAATGGAAATCCAAAGTTTCTGTAAACTTTCATTAAAATTTTTTAAAAGAATTAAAAAATATATAGAAAACTTAGATTTTCATTCATTCATTGTTACATATCTTCCTCCCTACCCAACCACCCCCCAGTTAGTGCAAAGCAATTTTAAAAAGCAAAGCAAAGTGAATGATTGTATAAAATATAATGTATGTGAAAGACTGTTTACAAATTGATTTATAAAAAAAGAAAAAGAATTAGTTAAAACTTTCCAAAGTTGGTGAGAGAAATGAAGTTGCATATCCATTGGACCCAACAAATTTCAAATGCAATCAACTCAAGGAGATCTAAACAGAGATACATTATAATAAAACTTTGGTTGAAAACTAATGACAATTTTGAAAATAGCAAGAGAAAAGTGCACTATCACACACACGGACTTTCCAATAAAATTCTCAGAAACCATGGCTCCCAAAAGACAGTGGGCTAATATATACAAGCTAGAAAGAAAGAAGAAAGAAAGCTCAAATCTGTAATCTAAGAATCTTATACCTAGTAAAACTGTCCTTAGAAAGTGAAAGTGAAAAAAATTAACAAACTGAAATCCAGGCATTTTCTGAAAAATAAAAGCTGCTAGTGAAGAGTGTTTATTACCACCAGACCTGCCCTGACAGAAATGTTAAAAAGAGTCTGCCAGTTTTAAAGGTAAGGACAATAAACAGTATCTTAAAGTTTTATAGGGAAAATAAAAATATTTCATGAAAGTAATTTCAAGGATAAATCTGAAAAAGAGTCATGCTGTTTAATTTCCTCCCATTATATTTATTTTATTCTACAAGGTAGAAAAGACAAAGGTATAAATAATCATTGTGGTGGTGGTTGTTGTTGTTCTTGTTATGTGTCATCGAGTCACTTGCGACTCATAGAGACCCTATATACAATAGCCCTAAACCCTGCTTTCTCCTGTGCCTTATTTTCTCCAGCACACCTGCCTTCATTACCCCAGTCATGGAATCAATCCATCTCATCAAGGGTCTTCCCCTCTTACACTTGCCAGATGGTGTATAAAGATGGTAGACAATGATTAGTATCAACAGCATAAAAGGAGTGGGAGAAGGAGTATAGAAATAAAAGTTTTGTATTTTACAGAAATTAAGTTGCTATCTCTGTAAACTAGGTTGTTATAAATTTAAGATGGTAAAGGCAATCTCCATGGTAACCACAAAGCAAATTTCTTTAGAAATGTACACAAAAGAAAATGAGAAGGTAATCAAACTCATTCAACACATACACACAAACAACTCAACACAAAAAAAGGGAATTATTTGAGGAAATGAGGGACAAAAAAGGTAAGCACATTAGACAACAAACGGAAAAATTACAAAGTATTTACTGGTAATTATTTTAAATGTAAATTATTGAAGTATAAGTAAGAAGACATAGACTAACAGAATGGATAAGAAAACATGATTATTAGCAAAAGTCTCATTGTAAGATTGTAAGAGAATGGTTGGAAAAATATATCATCCAAATAAAAAGAGCTCATATTAATACCAAACAACATAGACATCAAGTAAAAAAAAAAACATGCAAAAATAGAAGGTATACAATGATAAAAGTATCAAGAAAAGCTATTTGTAAATCTATATGTATTTAATAGCAGAACTCTAGTGTATAGTAATCAAATATTAACATAACTAAAGGGAGAACTAGTTTTACAATAACATTTTAATTGTTCAGCATGCCACTTTCAATAACTTTTACAGGAGATGCACATGGAAAGAGAGGATCTGAATGAACAATGAATCAATTAGACTACATAAACATGTAGAGAAGATTTTACCCAGCAACATTATAGCATTCATTCTTCTCCAGATCACGTAAATAATTCTCCAGCAGAAATTATGTTAAGTCACAAAATAAGTGTCAGTAAGTTTTGAAAGGTTGAAATAATACAAAATACCTTCTCTAATCATAGTGAAACAAACCTAGAAATCAATAACATAAGAAAATTTCTTAAAAATGTGGAAATTAAACACTATTTGACTAATAGGCTGAAGGAAAAAAATCACCATGACTATAAGAAAACACAAAGGATTGAAACTTAATACATAATACACCTATGGGTGCACTGAAACTTTTACTCTGGGAGAAACTTATACACGTAAAGGTCTATGTAAAAATAGGGGAAGAATTTAAAATCAATAACATAAACTGTTATCTTTAGAAGCCAGAAAATAAAGAGTAAGTGCAATCTGAAGCAACTAGAAGGTAACAATTATTGAAAATTAGAGCAAAGACAAACACAATGAAAGACAGTAAAGAGGATCAACAAAACCAAGTTAGTTTTTTGAAAAGATCAATAAAATTGACAAGCCTCTAGCTACACTGATGAGAGAGAGATGCTAGCAACTATAACCAGAAATGAAAGTGGCAACATCACTACCAACTCAAAAAGTATTATAATCATAAAAGGACAGTATGAAAATGTTTGAAAGATTGTACACAAGCTAAACAGATGAGAAAGAAAAAATTGCTAAAAACACAAATTCTCCAAACTGACCCAGGAAGAAACGGAAATCTCAGGAGGCCTATACAAAAGAGTTGCCATCAAATCAATTCTGTTTCATGGCAACTTCATGTGACTCAGAGAAAAACTAGACCCCATGGAAATCTTAAGGCTGTAATAACTTTTTAAAAGTTGTTGTTGTTGTT
>NW_006399759.1:1544850-1555064 GCF_000299155.1 Elephantulus edwardii | reverse complement strand
TTCTTCCCTTTGTTTTGGCTTCTTGGTACTCTAGTACAATATTCAGAGTCTTTTTTTACATCCATCAATCAGTTTTTTCTTCTTCTGTCTTTGTAATGACTTGTTGCATTCTTCATGAATTGTGCTTGATATCCTCCCACAATTTATCTGGTCTTCCTTCATTAGTGTTCAAGGCCTCAAATCTGTTCCTGAGATGGTCTTTACATTCAGGTGGGAAAGACTCAAGGTCAACTTTTGGTTCTTGTGGATTTTATTTAACCTTCTTTAGCTTTAGTTTGAACTTGCATATGAAAGTAGTTGATGGTCTATTCCACAATCCGCACCTGGCCTACTTTTCAGAGCTGATAATGAGCTTCTACAGAGATTCTTTCCATATATGTATCTGATCTGATTCCTATGCATACCATCAGGTGATGTCTATGTGGATAGTCTGCATTTATGTTTTCTGTAAAAGGTATTTGCAGTAAATAAATTACTGACTGTATGAAATTCTATCCCTCTATCTGCAGCATAATTTCTGTCACCAAGTCCATGTTTTCTGACTACTGATCCTTCTTCCCTGTTCCCAACTTCTGCATTCCAGTCACCTATTTTTATTACTGTATCTTTTTTTTGCATGTCCAATCAATTTCTGACTGCAAAAGTTGGGAGAAAGCATCTATTTCCTCCTCTTTGACTCTGGTTTGTATTGCATATATGTGAATGATAGTGTTATTCACCAGACTTCCTAGCATGTGTATGGATATTATCCTGTCACTCACAATATTGTATTTCAAGATGGATCTTGAAGTGATCTTTTAACTATGAAAGTGACCCCCATTTTCCCTCACCTTTTCATCTTTGGCTTAGCAGATCATATTAGTGTCTGATTCAAAATATCTCACGTCAATCCATCTCATTTCTCCAACACCTGTTGTTGTTGTTGTTGTTATGTATCACTGAGTTGCCTGTGACTCATAACGACCCTATGTACAACAGCCCTAAACTCTGATCTGTCCTGTGCCAATCTTATTGTCTCTGACACACCTACTTCCATTACCACAGTCACTGAATCAATCCATCAGTCCATCTCATTGAGGGTCTTCCTTTCCTGTGCTGTTACTCTACCCTCTACCCTCTCCAAGGACTGGTCCCTTCTTGTAACATGTCCAAAGTATGTCAGATGAAACTTCAGAATCCTTGAGTCCAAGGAGCAGCCTGGTTTAACCCTCTCCAGAATGAATCTGCTTGTTCTCTTAGCAGTCCATGGTATACCCATCTCAGACAAGGATCTCATATAAAAGTTTACAGAATACTACAGAGCCTCAACAAGAAAAAAAAATGATAATCCAATTACACAATGGGCAAAAGACATGAAATTTTCACAGATGGCGATATTTGGATGGCCAACAGAAACATGAAGAAATGCTCAAAATCACTGGCAATAGATAGATACAAATCAAAACCACAAGGAGATACCATCTCACCCCAGTAGCAGGGGCAAAGTTTATCTGGACAGCAAGTAATAAAGGTTGGAGATGATGTGGAGAGATAAGAACTTTCATACACTGTTGATGACGCTGCAAAATTGTACACCCTCTCTGGAAGGCAGTTTGACAATTCCTCAAAAAGCTGAACACAGAATTCCCATATGACCCACTGCTTCAAATATACTCCAAGAAAATTAGAACTGAGACACAAACAGAGACTTGTACATCCATGTTCATAGCTGCATTATTCAACACTGCAAAAACATGAAAACAGCCCAAATGCCCAACCACAATAGAATGGATTAAGAAATTGTGGTACACTCACACAATGGAATATTATGTGGCACACAGGTACAATGATTTTGTAAATTACTACCTAACTTGGGAGGGACTGGAGAGTATTATGGTGAGTGAACTCAGTTCCATAAGGACAGATAGTGTGTCAGATCATTATTGTAGAAATATAAAGATAACTAGTAAAACAATGTTGAGGATCCACAGTTGGGGGAAGGTAGGAGCCTAGAGGTGAGGATGAATCAGTGTCCATCATGTTGTTGTTGTTATGTTGCCATCGAGTCTGCAACTCATACCAGCCTTATGTACAACAGCCCTAAACCCTTCTCTATCCTGTGCCAATCCCAATGTCTCTGACATACCTACCTCCATTACCCCAGTGAATCAAATAATTTCATTTAGGGTCTTGCTCTTTTGTGCTGTCCCTCCATCCTCCCAAGAATGACGTCCCTCTCCATGGACTAGTCCCTGCTTGCAACATGTTGAAAGTAGGTCAGACAAAGCTTCAGAACCCTTGCCTCCAAGAAGCAGCCTGGTTTTACCCTCTCTAGGATGAAATATGGATGGGTTAATCATAGGGACAATTTGATCATTAGAGGGAAGGGTGGGGAAGGAAATGGAAAAGGTCCAGCGGGGATCTGGAAAGACAGGGAAATGATGGGCATATTTCAGTGCTGATTAATTTTATAAAATATTATGAATAGTAGTGATTATATGAAACATAATGTAAATGAAGATAGTGTGAAAAACAGTGTATGTGGACTTTGCAAACAAACCAGGATAAAATAAAAATTTATATTAGAAAAACAAAGTATGTGAGATGAAGCTTTACTATCCTTGCCTCTAAGGAACACTCTGGCTGTACCTTCTCCAAGACCTGTTTGTTCTTTTGGCAGTCCATGGGAAACAAATGTAAGATGTATTTATTTATTTCCTCCTCTTATCTTCACATACACAGCACCTTCCTGGTGAGCATTGCCTCATAGTCTTTCCTTTAAAAAGAAGAGGAAAAAGAATCATAATCATGCTGTCATGACTAACTTTTCTCCAGGGTTTTGAAGAAAGGAGAATAATAAGATAAAAGTATTGCAAACACATGTGAAGTACAAAGAGATGAAAAGGGTGAATTTTGTTGTTGACCTCCCTATGCTCATTCCTCCTCCTCGTCCTCTAGCTTTCCCCAGGTATCTGATCTCCTGCTGCTGAACAGGTGTCAAGAACAGAAGTCCACACAGGGATTGTCAGGGCAGTGAAACTATTCTGTATAGTACTGTAAAGGTGGGTCTTTGACATCATACATTTGTCAAAACCAGTAGAGCTGCACAATACAGTGTGAATACCAATATTAACTGTGCCTTTAACTTAGCAATAATGTACCAATATTCATTCATCAATTATAAACACCATACACATTCAAAGGGTTAATGAGGCTATGTGGGGGCAGTATATGATCTATGGGAACTCTACTTTGTGTTCAACTTAAAAGAAAAAAAAAGTCAAACAGGAATGGCAACCACCTCCTAAGTAACATGCCTTTGGAAACTCTGCGAACTTTGATAAATGTCAACAGTTGTAGAGAGGCTTCAGGTCTTTTGTTCATAGGGTCGCTATGAGTCATGCTCAAAGGTAATCAACAACAGCAACACCCTTTATGCATCATTCAAGCTTTTTCAGATTAGCTTGAAGGTGTATTTTACTTTCAGCAGAAAGTCACAAAAATTACTTTAAAAATGCATAACCTCTTGCTGAAAATATAGTACACCATTCATCTTCACATATGAATCAACTGTGAATGAGAGTGTGGATTCAGCCCTCTAGGAGCAACCACAAGTCCAAGATCTGAGCAATGGCCACCACGACCTGAGATACTTTATTCTCTTGCTTTGGGCTCACTACTGGGCTCTGGTGCCTGCTGGTGGGCAATAATTTGAGCTGTCACCTGCTGACTGACAAGTGTGGTATTTGAGCTGTGCTTCGGCCTCCTGAAAGAGCTCCCTATCTGTGTCCATTCCTCTCCATATCCCCCAAAAGAAGCAATTCTACAGAATGCAGGAATTATTGAACAGTATCATTAATATCACAGGCAAGCAAAATCTTGTTGAAGATTATTAAAAACATAGCAGAAACAATATATCAACAGAGAATGTCTAGAAGTTCAAGCTAGATTCAGATGAGACAATGAGGGTAGATGTATCATTGTCGATGTCAAATGGATCTTTACTGAAAGCAAAGAATGTCAGAAAAATGATTATTCGTATTTTATTGACTTCAAAAAGTCATTCAATTGTATGGATCG
The DNA here is from genome assembly GCF_000299155.1 of Elephantulus edwardii. Classification (NCBI taxonomy): domain Eukaryota; kingdom Metazoa; phylum Chordata; class Mammalia; order Macroscelidea; family Macroscelididae; genus Elephantulus; species Elephantulus edwardii. The sequence continues at coordinate 1,551,005 of NW_006399759.1, read as the reverse complement.
TAATACATTATGGATAACATTGTGAAAAACGGATAATTCTAGAACTCCTGAATATATTTATGTGGAACCCATATCTATATCTCAAGAATTTAGATATTTTATCAAACAGATGCTGGAGGTTCTTATTCTCTAGGTCAAAACACTTGGAAGACAGTTAACTGAACAACTAATTAAAAAAGATCCAGATTCCTACCCAGTATGTTGTGGGATATATTAAGATAATGAGTGCAATGACTGCAGGGAATTTTGACAAGATAATTAGTTCTGGTCAGAGTGAATCATACCTATTTGTGGTTTACATTCAGTAACTTGCCTAAGAGTATGGGTTGTTATTGTTGTGTTGTTGATTGCCTTTGAGTTGAGCACGACTCAGCGCCCCTATGAACAAAAGATCTGAAGCCCCTCCCTCTACAATGATCGACATTTCTCAAAGTTCATAGAGTTTCCGGAGGCATGTTATTTAGGAAGTGGATGCTACCCCTGCTTCCAAAACTGTCATAGTATGTTATTTTCGTTATGTGCCTTTGAGTCACCTCTGCTGTAGAGCAAACCTGTGTACAGCCTATCCTGTATTAATACTTCCCTATCCTGAGCCTCACTAGTTCTGACATAGCAACACCCATCGCCCCAGTTACTGTATCAATTCATCTCATCATGGGTCTCCCTCTCCTGTGCTGTCAATCCATGCTTCCAAGCATGATGTCCTTCTCCAAGGAACAATCTCTCCTGGTCACCTGCCCAAAATAAGTGAGACGGAGCTTCAAAATCCTAGCCTCCGAGGAGAGAATTGGTTTCACCTTCTCCAAGACAGATCTATATGTTTTCTTGGAAGTCCATAGTATGTTCAAGACTCTTCTTCCAGAATCACAACTTGAAGGCATCTATTTTTCTTCTGTCATTCTTAGTCATTGTCCAACTCTCTGAAGCATAACAAGCAATTGAGAAGACCAAGGACTAGATTAGGCCCACCTTTTATCTAGACTGACTTCATTGCTCTTCAGCACTCTGGGAGAGGTCCATGACAGCAGATTTTCCCAATGCAATTCATCTTTTGACTTCCTGACTGCTGGTATTAAGAGTGTTGATTGTGGATCCGAGCAAGCTGTAATTGCTAACAACCTCAATCCCTTCACCTAATATGGTGCCATACATTGACCCAGTGGTGAGAATCTTTGTCTTCTTCATGTTGAGCTTCAATCCATATTGAAGACTACATTCCTTGACCTTCTGCAGCAAGGTCTTCTTCAGTTTCAGCAAGCAAGGTTGTGTCATCTACATATCCTATGTACCTGGTTTATATTTAGTTGAACGTACATGAGTAAGTATAATTTAAACATTTGTATTTATTAAGAGATAAAGGTTTCCCAACAGCAGAAAGACCAATTGATAATTAGGGAGACAAGGACTATTGTTTCCAGGTGGTAGGTAGTTGACAATACTCAAGGTGAGGATATTAGATTGTGGCCCCGAGGTAAGAAAGAACATGGCGGTACTAAGAAGCTTCACAGTTCTGTGTGTGTATTCACTGTGCTCAGGCACTGGGGACCTATAATTTTTTTGTTGTTGGATGCTATCAAGTAGATTCCAACTCATATTAATCCTCTGAGCAACAGAATGACGTATTCACCAGGTCTTGTACCATTCTTACAATTGGTAATATGTTTGAGCCCTTGGTACTATGTCATTCCACAACTCTTTTGGTCTTTGGTCATTGGAGGTCAGCCTATGAAATCTTTCCTTGAAGTGATCTCTAACTTCAAGTTGGATATACTCAAGGTCATATTTTGGCTCTTATGGATTTGTTCCATTTTCTTTAGCCTCAATGTAATCTTGTGGATGAGTAATATGTGGTCTGTTCCACAGTCAACCCTGTCCTTCTTCTGACTGATGATATTAAGTTTCTTTACTGTCTCTTTCCACTATTGTAGTCCATTTGATTCCTGTGCATTCCATCTGACAAGGTCCACATGTGTAATTACTACTCATGTTTTTTAAAGGTACTTGCACAGAATAAGCTGTTGTTTGCACAAAATTCTATCACGGGATTTCTGGCCTGGTTTCTGTCAACAAGATTGCATTTATCAACCACCTGTCCTTCTTGTATCCAAATTTGTATTATAACAATCAACTATTCTTATTAATGCATCCTAATTTCATATTTGATCAATTTCATACTATTAAAGTTGATTAAATCCTCAATATATTAATCTTTGGGTCTAGTGATTGGTGCATAAATTTGAATAATTTATCAGATATAGTAAGAGATCTTCCTTGTGCACATAGGAATATTATCATAACACTGATACAGTACTTCAGAATAAATCTTGAAATAAATGTAATATTTTTATTCTTCAATATATCATTCCTAGTATAGTAGGCCATATGACTTTCCAATTCAAAATTGCCAATACAAGACCATCTTTGCTCACTAATCCCTAGGATATCAAGTCTTATACTCCTTTTCCTTTTGCCACTTCTAATTTTCTGAGATTCATACCTTATACACTATACTTTCTAATTATAATGCATTAATACAAAAATTCACCTGATTTTGAGACATGACACATCAACAAATAAAGATATTTTATTGGTTGAAAGTTTTCCTCCATCCATGACATTAAGATACACTCTCCTTTGAGAAGGCAATTCTTCCCCAGTCATATCCTTAATGCCTTCCATCTGGAGGAGTTCATCTCCTGGCACTGTATCAGACAATATTTTACTCCCATTCATAAGGTTTTTCACGAGGTAATTATTTCACAAATGGTTGGTCAATCCTGTTTCCAATTTATTTTAGTTTGGAAACAATGTTGAAACTGGTCCACTATGTGTACTTGAGTGTCACAACAATATGTAAGCCATCAGAGTATAAAAACCCATCAGATTAGGCTTTGATGTGACCAAATTAAAACTTTTATACCTGATACTATTAAAATGAGGAAGCTCTGGTGGCCTACTGGCAAGAAGCTATGTTGCAATCCCAAAGGCACATGATCTGAGTCCACCAGCTGCTCCATTAGAGAAATATGGGCAATCTCCTCCTGTGCAATTAATTGCCTCTGAAAATCCACCAGAGGGTTAGTTTTGGATTGGTTCCAATTCAATAATACACAACAGTAGCCATTAAAATTGCTGACTACATCTAAACAGCACTTGAAAATATTTTTGTGTTACAGATTTGGCTAATATGTTTTCCACAGTGTCTATTTCTACAAGCTTTCAGACAACAATTTCCCTTCACATTAGAAGAATAATAGCATACAGTATACTTTTATTTGTCTCATAGTTCTGCCATCACATGCAGTCTTTTCAAGCAAAATTTTAATTGTCTCTAAATTTCTTCAGAAACGCAAGTGTTATACCCAATTGTCAACCTTCTCTAGGGAAATTCAAAATGTATGCTCACAAAACCTATATAAATATGTGTCACAGAACTATCTAAATTATGGATACCCATCACATCCATTAAGACTAAAGTTCCTGCAACTTTAGTACAATTTCTTGCATTACTTTGTCAGTCAATGAGTGATCTATGCCCAGTGAGATGAGGCAATAACTCCTCATCTTATTGGCATTCACCATTTCAAAGAAGTTTCAAGATAAACTGGATCTATTTGGATTTTACCTAAGTTTATTAGTGCTATTATTTACAAATCAGAGCAGTTTGAATGGAACACATTACAACAAAAAGATTGTAGAGCTTACCCAAATTGTCATAAAATAGGCAATTCTTTAGCATCCATACCCAGACTGTAGAAGTTGCCTTTCAGACCTTCTGGTATCTCTGAACCATCATGACAATAAATTGCCTATATAGTCGTTGTTATTTTATGCTGTTACAGCAACCCTGTGTACAACAGCCCTGAACTCTGCACTATCCTGAGCCTACCTTATTTTCTTTGACACATCCACCCGCATTACCCCAGTCACTGAATCAATCCACCTCATTGAGCGTCTTCCTCTCCTGTGCTGTCCCTCCAACCTTCCAAGCATGATGACCCTCTCCAAGGACTGTTCCCTCCTTGCAACACACCCAAAGTAAGTGAGATTAAACTTCAAAATTTTTGCCTTCAAAGAGCTTGTTCTCCTAGCAGTCAATAGTATACTCAATACTTTTCTCCAGCACCATAACTCAAAGGTATCAATTCTTCTTCTATAATCCTTAGTCATTATCCAGCTCTCTGATGCATAGAAAGTGATTGCAAAGACCATGGTCCAGATCAGGTGCACCTTAGTCTCTAGAATGACATAGTTTCTCTTCAGCATTCTGGAGAGATCCCTGACCCCAGATTTTCCCAATGCAGTTAATCTTTTGATTTCCTGTCTGATGGTAATAACCGTGGTGATTGTGGATCCAAGCAAGCTGAAGCTGTTAACAATCTCAATGTCTTCACCGTCTATCATAATACTGCCTATTGGCCCAGTGGTGAGAACCTTTGTTTTCTTGATGTTGAGCTTTAATCCATAGTGAAGGCTATAGTCCTTGACCTACTGCAGCAAATGCCTCAGGTCTTCCACAGTTTCAGCAAGCAGGATGGTATCAAATTGTTGATTAGTCTTCCTCCACTAGTGATGCAGCCCAGCCTCAGAGATGATCTGTTCTGCATATAGACTGAAAAGGTATGAAGATAGTTCACATCTCTGGTATATACCTTTCCTGATTTTGAACCACGTAGTGTTGCCTTGATCTGTTCTGATGACTGCCTGCTGCTCCAAATATAAGTTTCTATTTAAAAAGTTAGTCCCATGTCACAAACTACTATAGTAGCATATGCTGGTCTCACATGGGACCTTGATGTGGATGAAAATTCTCACAGACCCTGAGCCTTGACTCTCTATGCCTAATTCATATGATGTCGTAGATCGTGGAGGAATGATCCTGAAGTTGTTATTGTTGTGTGTTGTTGAACCACTTCATAACTGACCCTCTAGCAGGTTTTCAGAGGCAGTAAATTGCATGGGAGAGAGTGGAGACTGGTCATCTTTCTCCTGCAGAACATTTACCTAGTGGATTTGAACCATGTACCTTTGGGATTGAAGCACAGATTGAATTGATTAGCAATGGTACTTACAAAATAGCACCAAACTTGGACCATCTGGAATATCTTTTCAATAATAACAAGTGACCAGGACAGCCCTAATCAAGGGCAGTGTCCAAGAGTCAGAATAACTGATTAAACTTTAGGCAATAAATTTAGCAGTAAAGACTATCTTGGGAAGCAATCAAGACCATCTGTTCATTTTTACAGAATCGTGGGCCATTTGCAATGGTATAACCAGCTGGTATGAAAGAGTCAAAAATTCCTTATCGAAAGCCATTCATTTGGGGTAAAAAAAACCCCTAGGAACCTGCTGTTTTGCAAATATGTGAGATAAAAAGGAAAGTGACATATCTCTCTCTAAGGCTGAAAAACAAAGCCCATCAAGATACTCCTTGTCCCCTTAAGAGTTTAGAAATTATTCATAGTGACCAAAGCACAAATTTCACTCCTCAAAATACATAATTATCTTCTCAAAAAGTTGGAAATCCTATTTGACTCAGCAATTACTCTACCAAGAATATGCCCTGAAGAAGCCAGAGCATCAATTCCAGCACATGTATGCACACCCTTGTTTATTTACAATAACAAAGAGATGAAAGAAACCAAAATGCCCATCAACAAACAAGTGGATAGAAAAACTATGGTACATTCACACAACTGAATATTATGCAGCACTGAAAAACACAAACTTGTAAAACATTACACAACATGGGTGAACCTGGAGGACATTACATTGAGTGAAATATCTCAGTCACAAAAAGACAAATATTGCATAATACCACTGTTATAAAATGAGACTGACTTGTGGAGGGGGGTTGGAGGAGAATAGGAAAAGTATGAATAGATAGATAATGAGCGATGCCTTAGAACAGATAAGGGGAAGAACTGTCTGAAAGAATATATGATTGTTGTTGTTGTTATGTGCCATTGAGTTGCTTGAGACTCATAGTGACTCTATGCACAACAGCTCTAAACTCTGCTCTGTCCTGTGCTAATCTCACTGTCTCTGACACACTCATCCCGATTGCCCCAGTCACCGAATCAATCCATCTCCCAGAGGGCCTTCCCCTCCTGCGCCTGCCCTCCACCCTCCCAAGCATGATGTCCAAGGAC
>NW_006399759.1:1506681-1544020 GCF_000299155.1 Elephantulus edwardii | reverse complement strand
CACACAGTCAAATGCCTTTGCATAATCAATGAAGCACAAATAGACATTCCTCTAGTACTCCCTGCGTTCAGCCAATATCTATCTGACATTAGCTACAATATCCCTAGTACCACAACCCCTTCTAAACCCAGCCTGGACTTCTGGCAGTTCTCTGCTGATGTGATTATATATGATTAGGCATTAAAAACAAGACAATAATCTCGAACAAGAGGTACATTGTAAAGCAGACTACGGGAAGAGGAAATTAGGAGGAGGGAAGAAAATGTGCAAAAATGAATGAATAAAAAAAATGAGAGAGCATATCAGAAAAATATAGGAGCTAATTGAAGGTGTTCCCATTGGGAATATCTGAAATAATTTGTAAAACAAAATATATAATGATGATAATGGTTATACTGGTTATAATGTACAGGATGAAATAAACATCTATAAGTTCATACTGGTTTAAATAAATGATTGAACTAATTAAGAAACACATTATTCTGGCCTCATAGTCATGTTTTATACTTACTACAGTTAATTCATTCTTCAATTATTCATTGAATCACTTCTGTATGTCAAGTACTGTGGTACATTCTGGAGATGTAACAATAAATAAAGTTGGTGGGGACTTTATCTGCCAGGTGCTGATAATTCCAAAGGCAAAGAACCAAATCAACAATAAATCAATGTACCGAAAAGCTAAACACGAAGTTCTAAAGGAGGCCAGAGGGGAGATATCTATGCTGAGACCTGAAGAATAAATAAAAGTTACTCATGGTTAGTAGAAAAGAGAGAAAACTGTTCCAGGCAAGCAAAAAAAGAACACGATTTATCCCAAGAACTGAAAGATGTTTGCAGTAACTAAACAAGAGAATGCTAGAAGGATCTAACAGTCAGTAAGACAGAAATCTCTCTAGGTATTTCAAATAAAGGGAATGTAATAGAGGTGACAGAATTTAATAGAGGTGATAGAAGAGTTGAAAAGATAAACAGTTGATGGTGAAATGACTCAGATCAGTAAAAGCAGGAACCCAGCAGAAGGAAGGATAAATCAGAGCCCAGAACTAGAGCTACACCATGGAGTTAACTTCTTGTTGGGAGTACGGTTACAGAGGCCCTATCAGTTCAGTGGGAACTCCAGCCACAGGAGAGACAGAGGACACGTAACCATTTCTGGAGATAAGCAGGAATATCCTCCAACCCTCATTTCCCATCAATGCCTTCAGAGAGCCAAACTGAGTTGAAATCAACATGATATAGGAAACTGGGAACATGTCCTTTTTTTTTTTAAGGATACCTAACTTTGGACCATGTTGTAAGGAGGGAGAGGTCTTTGGAGAGGGACATCATGCTTGGGAGGGTGGCGGGTCAGCACAGAAGGGGAAGACCCTCTATGAGGTGGATTGATTCAGTGACTGGGGTAATCGGGATGGGTGTGTTAAAGGCAGAGAGATTGGCTCAGGATAGAGCAGGGTTTAGGGCTGTTGTACATAGGGTCGCTATGAGTTGCAAGCAACTTGATGGCACATAACAGCAACAACAACCACCTTAGTCTTTATTTTTTTATTTTATTAATTTCAATGAACATTTACAGAGATTTTTGGATTTCCATTCATTCATTGTTGCATTTTCCTCCCTGCCCATCCCTCCCCCCACCCCAGTTCGCTCTTCTCTTTGAAAAGTAAGAGAAAAATTCATTGTTATACAATCCCAACCCCCATCCGCCCCGAGTACACTCAACTATGCAACCTTCACTCTGGACTCTTATAATAATCATAATATCCAATCATATATCACTTTTAGTGTCAGCTCTACTGTGATACTGAAAAGGATGCAGGAAGAAAAAGGCCAAAGGACAGACAACTGACTGAAGTTGAAAAAGTACACAATAGTTGGATCGCTTAGAATATCCACTTGGGTTGTAAGTTATGCTTTGGATCCTAAAACAGCAGGGAGCCATTGAAGAGGTTTAAACAGGGAGCAAGTGACTGTTTCAACAAAAGATCCCTAATGTTTTTCTTTTTATTTCTTGTTTTAGTATCTGAGGGTGAAAATAAAGAAATGAAGGTTGCCTTGTCGTTAGAAAATATCTGAAATAATAATGACCCTGTTTAAAAGCTACACTGATAAGTTAGATGTATCTAGAGACTAAAAACAAGAGTAAATGAGGCATCTGGGAACCAAGTCATCAAAGAAGCGGTTTGAGAGTATTAGTCTCATTCTGCCTGGAGATGAGAGCTCTGAGGGAAGATGTGACAGCTGCCTCGCGCTGTGTGAAGAGCTGCCACGTAGGAGGAGGTGTAGCTTTCTCTCTGCTTACTCCAAAGGGAACCATGAAGGATCAGGGGACAAAACATAAAAGCAAATTTTGTTTCTGTTTTGAAGGAAGAGCTTCCCAACAATTAGACCTTCCTAGTAATTAAATAGATGTCCCTGGAGACACTAAGTTCCTGAACAAGATCAAGAGGAAAGGTGATCAGATGGAATCTTGTATTCATCACAATAGAACAGGTTACAGGGCAATTGCAACACACGGCAATAGCTATTCAGTGAGCTGCTTATGGGTTCATGGGTGCCCACAACTACCATACAAGTAGAAAGGCAGAGGTCATTTTGGAACTTTTCCTCTTGTGTTCTTTTTCCCTTCATGTTCATATGCCTTAGGATGGCATATGGGCACACTTCTGACCACCCAGGAAAAGAGTCAGACATATTTAGAAAACAGCATCAATGACAGTCATCAAACTCAGTCTCATGATGTATATGGTTCCTGTCCACCCTGCAGGATGGTTGGGAAGATAAAAATCATGTGAACGTAGTTCTTCATAAACTGTAAAGTGCTGAGAATCAGTGTGGTACTCTACAAACATGATGTTCTACATCTTGTTCACTGTTCTAACTCCAGTGTCTACCCCATGCCTGACAAATATTGTTGTGGTCGTTGGGTACCATCAAGTTGAGTATGTCTCATAGTGACCCGATGAACAAAAGTTCTGAACCCTGTTCTATCCTGTGCCATCCTCATACTTCCCAACACACTACAACCCATTGCAGCAGTCAGTTGAGGATCTTCCTCTCCTCCACTGACCCTCCACCCTTACCAGCATCATGTCCTTCTCCAAGGAATAATAGCCCCTTCTAGAAACATGCCCAAAGTATGTGAGGCAAAGTCTCATGATTCTTGCCTCCAAAGAGCGCTCCAGCTGCACCTGCTCCAAGATATAGCTGTTTGTTCTCTTTGCCATCCTTGGGATGCTCAGTGCTCTTCTTTAACACCACAGCTCAAAGGTGTCAGTTTTTTCCTTGTCATCCTTATTCATTGTCTAGCTCTCAGATGCATAACAAGTGATCGGAAAGACTATAGCCTGAATCAGATGCACCTTAGTCCTCAAACCACATCATTATTCCTCAATCATTTGGAGAGGTCCCTAACTGGAGATTTTCTTAGTGCAATGTGCCTTATTTCCTGACTGCTGGTACCAAGAGAGTTAATTGTAGATCCAGGCACATTGAAGCTGTTGACAGTTTCAATCTCTTCTCCAACCATCATGACACTGCCTATTGGTCTAATGGTACAAATCTGTCTTTTTGACATTGAGACACAATCCACACTGGAGGTTGCATTCCTTGATCTCCTGCAACAAGTGCTTCAAGTCCTCCTCACTTTTAGTAAGCAAGGATGTGTGATCTGCGTAATGCAGGTTATTAATGAGCCTCCCTCCAATTCTGATGCCACATTCCTCTTCATAGAGTCCAGCTTCTCAGATAATTTGCTCATCATACAAATTGAATAGATATGGAGAGAGAATACCCTGATGCACTGAGAGTGAATCTACAGTTTGGAACAGTTGGGCTCTGGAGGGTAAATTAGTTTTTATTTACTTGAAAGCTAGGTGCAAAATGTTTGGGCTTTTAAAATTTTGTTAACAATCAAGTACAAGAAGATTGGCCTTTTATTATTTTATTAAACCATCGGGCTGGAAATCTCTTGTTTAAGGAATCAGGACCTGATGGGCGGGCCTTTGTATTTGTATTTAGAAGTCGGTTGTCACATATTGGAGGTACAATAAACATTTGCTGAAAGAGTATATGGACTGACAAACATTTTGGGTTGATCTGATTTCTTTTGGAGATAATGAAACTTAAGACAAGGTGTCCAGAGGAAAATGTCACCTGTATTTATTAAGATGTTGAAGACAGATTCTGTGTTTGGATGGAAGATGAACTAAAAGATTTCAAAGATAGTTTTAAACAACAAAAGCAAAATGCTAAGTTTACAGTTCCCTCCTGGAGACATAAAACTAGAGTGGTTATCCTAAAGCTAGAGCTCAGGTTTTATGACTTGTGAAAGAGTTTTTATTCCTTCTAATCCACACCCTCCAGCCACTGTTTTACTAGGTTGCCTTGTTTTATTACCTTAATAGCTAAAAACACCTTCTGAAGTTTATTTACTGTCTCCCCAGCTACCTTAGCAGCAACTCTAACCAGAAACATCGTTTTGTTCTCTCTGACAATCTCAGTGTCAAAAGACCGCTGACCGCATAATAGACAGTATTTGTTGAACAAATTCTGTTTGACCCACTAAAACACTTAAAGCACAGATAATCAAATCAAAAGCCATATGACATAAAAGACTCTATCACACAAGAGTTTATCTAAGCCACATGGACAGTAAACTAGAACCTCCAACTCCGAATACTTCCCAAAAATGTCCTAAGCAAAGGATGCTTCACTCCTAAACTCAATCATTTAATCTACCAAACGGGGAGAGGAACCTCCTGATAAGCACAGCCCCTTTGGGAAACGAACCTTGGCCCTCACAATAGTAATTTTCTGCCGAGGTGGCATTTTTCCCAACACATTATGCAAAAGCCAGTTGGAGAAGATGCTGAGGACTGTTATTTCCTAATTTGATTCTGCCATTTCCAGTAATGGAAAGCTGCACTCTAGCCATCCATCTTAATAAGTGACAGATGCATTTCATTAAAACTTCCTTAAATAATTTCTGTGGTTTTAGAAGGAGGGAAAAACAAGAAACAGTGCTGTTTTGTGCTCCCAGGCATGTCAACGTTTTGAGAGCCTTTGAGCGTAGCAAGAGCTTGTCTTAGGCTGAGAATTAAGTGGTCAAGAGATGCCAACCCAAGTGTCTTTCTCAAATGCGGCTGCTTATTGCACTAAGTCATGAAAGGCTATTAGACTGTCTGTTGGCAAATGAGTAATGATAGTAATTACGCATGATTTGACAATTCGTATTGCATTGTCCATTCCTAAACACACTGCAGAGTGGAGATAGGTAATTCTGTAAACAGACATCGCTCAACTTTGCATTTTGCTCTGGGTAAATAACCAAACCAAGCCCATTGACACTGACTGGCTTCCAACACATAGCGAACCTATAGGATAAAGCAGAACACCCTCATACGTTTCCATCTTTAATGGAAGGAGATTGTTAACATCTCTCTTCTCTGGAGCGATCAGTGGATTTGAACCATGAAACTTTTGGTTATTATCCAGATATTTTACTTATAACACCACCAGATTATTTTCTGAGGATAAATATCACAAATCCAAGCACACTGCCATCAAGTTGATTTCAAATGGTGGCAAGCCCTTCCTCAGATTTCACAAGCCATAAACCATAACGGAAGGAGACTCTCTTTCTTATTTTTCTCTCAGAGTGACTCGTGAGTTTGAAATGCTGGGATTTTTTTTTTTTTTTTACTCAACAAATATTTGTTATAAAACTATTTGTGGAAGGCTTGGAGATAGGCATGAAAAGAAAACAAACTAGAATGCCTTCACTTTTTACAAAAAAATTATAAATTAGATAGGTACCATATAATAAGAATATTAGAAGCATGAAGTAATTTTAACACAGCTAGTACAGGCACCTACCAACAATAACAACAACGATGACATAGAGAGAGCTCTGTTGGTCTAGTGGACAGAAAGTTATGCTACCAAGTCAAAGGTGGGTGATTTTACTCTGCGGCTCTCAGGCCAGGTTCAAATTGATTTTCTGTCAAACATTCTTCTAGGTGGTATAGCACTGGTCTGTGCTTTGCTGTACAGAGATAACTCATGGTTGCTGTGATGCTAAACACTGTGACACTGATGTGTCAAATGGGATAATGGGCACCCATGGTAGACAGTGTTGGCTGGAGCTTCCCTACTAAAATAAGCCTGGAAGCAGGAGCGGCATCCACTTCCAAAATGGCTTGCCTCCAGAAACTCTATGTACGAACAGTGCTCAGTCTTTTCATTTATAGGGTTTCTATGAGTCGTCTACTACTCGACGGCACCTAACAACATAACAAGTACAAAATTTACCTTACTACACCACCAGATCACTCGTGAGTAAATAAAACAATTAACTTATCCCCATCAGATTGAAGCAGACCTGTAGCTGATCCTCCAGCAGGTGTTCCATGGTTGTCAATCATACAGGAGGAGGTTGCCCATCTTTCTTCCTTGGAGCAGCAGCCAGTGGATTTGAACTATCTGCCTTTTGGTTGGCAGTGCAACTCCTTACCTGTGAGGCCACCAGAGCTCCATTGTGAGTAGATAGGTATGTAACCATGAAATACTGTGCAAAAAGCATTACACTGGCTTGAAGAGATTTGAATTCTAGTCTTGTTTCTGCTGTGTGGGAGCTCCATGACCTTGGCCAAGTCAAGAAATTAATCTCTATGAGTTTCAATATCCTCCTTTGTATAGTAAAGATATACTACTTGTCAAAACAACTTCACAGGATTATGGTGAGGATTAAATGAGACAATAAAGAAAAAGAACTTGTTAAATTTTGTGCAAAGAATTTTCACAAAAAAATTCTTTATGGAGATTTCCCTTCATATTATTTTCCCTCTAGTATGTAGAAGAATGCCTGGCACACAGGAGGCATGCAATGAATGTGGGGATTTTTTTATGAATGAATAAAAAACAATGAAATATACAGTGTCATAATTAATAAGCCATTTGACCTTCTAAGAAGGTAGACCAAAAAGTAGAAGACAAAAAGAATTTAAAGTAAGTTCATTTAAGTCAGATATAGTATCCACTTAGTATTTTGGAAAGAGCTCTTCAAGGCTGTGTAGGTTAAGTCAGTACTGTTGGGTTACTTTTTATTGAGCTCTCACTAAGAGCTCAAAAATTTGCATGCATTACGTTATTTAGGCTTCACCAGACTATTATTGTCTGTACATTATGTATGGAAAATGCCGAAGCTTAGGAAGCTCAAACAGTTCGCCCAGTATCTCAGAGCCAGGTTGATGTGGTGGAACAAGATGTAAGTTGCTAACCACCATACTACCTCCGCTCCATCTGCAGCTTTGAGGACAAAACAAACCATGCCTGCATTATGTAGTATGTGTTCTGCTAGAAGTTCTTTAAAAAGTCAAATCAAATTGGCTAAAACTGTGAAGAGACTATATTGATTCCTAACAGAAAAGCACAATGTAGAGGAATTTCAGGTTTCAGGCTCCTGGTCCATTGGACTGGTCTGCCCTTTTCCATGTTTAGCTTCCCCCATAGAAACATTAGTGAGTGATTCCAACTTAATGTGTTCGCTCTACAGCATCCAGAGAAAAGAGAAAGAACAAAAAGATTTCTTTTCTCTAACTTTCAAATAGGCTGCTAAAATTTGGGCTCTTTGGGACCAACACAATAACAAAAATATGGCCAGCCACTGATTAACGTTGTTGTTGTTGTTAGGTGGTATTGAGTTGAGTACAACCCATAGCAACCCTATGAACAATAGATCTGAATCCTGTCCTATCCTGTGCCATCCTCACACATTCTGACACTGGAGTCCATTGCAGCAGTCCCTGTGTCAATCTATCTGGTTAAGAGTCTTTCTCTCTTTTGCTGATCCTCTACCTTTGCAAGCGTGATATCCCTCTGTAGTGAATAGTCTCCTCTAGCATCGTGCTCAAAGTATGTGAGACAAAGCTTTGTCATCTTTGTCTTCAGGGAGCACTCTGGCTGCACTTTCTCTGAGACATATCTATTTGTTCTCTTGGCTGTCCATGGGATGTTCAGAACTCTTCTCCAGCACCACAGCTCAAAGGCATCAACCATTCTTCCATCATCCTTATTCATTGTCCAGCTCTCAGATGCACAAGTGATTGGAAAGACCTGAATCAGATGCATCTTTGTCTTCAAACTGACATCCTTACTCCTCATTAATTTGGGGATTCCCTGCCTACATGCTTTCCCATTGCAATATGTTTCCGGATCTTCTGACTGCTGGTACCAAGGGTGTTGATTAGTGTAGGCTTGGGTTACCACCTGGGCATTGCCAACACAAGGAAGATGAAGTATACTCATTGGCTTGAGGGGAAGGCTATCCCATCTATGCCACTTGGAAAGTATCCTGGGTGCCAGCAAGGCTTAGCAGGAGTGGGTCTAGGTAAACCATCATTGGATGTTCTTCCAGCCCCCTTTCTGCCCCTGTGTGCCAGGACTCCACCCCTAGGCCCACCTTTTTGTGAGTAGTGCCAAATAACCTGTACTTTCCCATTCCTCTGAGCCAGGTGTGGCCTGACCTGTTCAGCCTAGTACCTAACTCTCTACTGGCACCAATGGCTTGATACTCAAAGACAAATAAGATATAATTTGTTCCCAGGGGGTGTGCAGTTTGGTACGAGTGGAAATTGAAGCCTGCAAAGGTTATGAAAGGGAAGATGAAGAAAGAGCTAAGTGAAAGGTGAAAGTATGTGAGTGACGTAGACATCTGACATCATAAACTAGAAACCAATGCGGACCACTGAACTTGTTCTTCTGCAAGGAAATTTACTCTGAGTTCTAACCTTCCCACAGAGCTTGTTTTGTCTTTTTTACTGTTTTCTGTTGGATTGCTGCCTAGTTTCCCATCTTTTCTCTCAAATTTAGAACCCCTTTGTACACACAGTGCTCTGGAGAGCTACAGAGGCATGCTGATTCTAATCCTACCCTCTGCTCCTCTTCACGTACCTCTCCACTTACTCACATGTGGCTTGTTTTCCAATCTCTTCAATATTAGACACCGGGGAGGGGGTATTTAAATACTGTTATGTGTAGCCTGCCCAGGGCATAGCAGTTGTTCAATACACATCTATTAATAATATTAACTATGTTGATAAAGGATTCCAGTCTCTGGAGCTGTTAATCAAATACTTTTCTGGCCAACTCTAAATTCATTTCATCCTGAAATATTTACAGTTCTTGATCGTTGGTAAGTTGTTCTCACTGGTTATTTTCTACTTGCTCCTACATTGAGATAAAAGGCTGGTGCTCTTTTTCCTTGTTGTTTTATAGAAGAAATGTTTTTGTCCTAGAAGCATTTAGTCCCAGTGCATTCACAAAACTTCACAATGCAAGGAGAGGATTGGCTTGAATACCCACGTTTTTATGGTTAGGGGAAAGAAAACAAAGACACCACTGCACAGAAATAAAACACAATTTGTCCAGAGCAATAATGGCAGATTTAGGACTTTCATTTCAATTGTCAGGGATATCTAACCTACCTAAAGTATCTTCATCCACAGGGAAAGAGTCAGAGAGTAAACTGATGCCAAACTGAGGGAAAAGTGTGTTGATTGAGCACTTTCTATGTGTCATATACTCTCCCAGATGTTTTCATGTGAGGCATATAATTTAATCCTTTAAACATACTCAGAAAGACAGCCATTGTTATTGTCATTATACCAAGAAAAAATTATTCAGAATTGTTTGGCCAACTTGCACAGAGCAAGTAACTGGTAAAGTTGGAATTCAAACTCTAATTTCATTCCAACCTCTACCCTTTCCTTTATAACCTGACAGTTCTCATTGTTAATAAACATTAGAGCCAGATGACGTTCTAGAAGAATTTATTTCTAGGAACTGATGGAGATAGTGGCTATCATAATCTGACCATAGAGGTTCTCTGTTAATGGTTTGATAATGGTAAGGAGGGTAGCTAGGGAAGAGTTCTAATGCTAATCTAAGAGTTCTGAATTCTAATCCTATCTCTACCATTAAATAACTGAGCAGCCTTGGATAACTCACATCCTCTGCCTCCAGCCCCAATTCACTATGGAGAAGTTGAACTGGATGATTACGCTGTCCCTTCCATGAACAAGATGCCTGTGATGCAAAACAGGCTGAGCCACTCCAGGTATTCCACTAAGAGAGCTTTGGAGTGACCATTCACACCTGTTTTCTCCCCAAAGAAAGGACAGTGACTTCATGAATTGTGGAAGGAAAAGTGTCTCAGACTTTGGAATGAGTACTGCTCTCTCAAACAGGAGTGTAAGCACGCATCCTGGTGCTCTGTATTTGCACGTTTGCATGCATCTTTGGGAAACTGAGAAACTGAAACATAATTTGAGCCTCATACAAAATTAAAGATACGGCATCCTTAACGTCACAACTCATAGAACAATCCCTGGGGAAATGAGCTGGAATATTAATCAAGCCTGTGAGAGGGTCCTCTAGCTCAGGGTCCAGCAGTGGTTTGTTTGTGTGGTTGTTGTTGTTATGGTTTTTTTTAGGGACAAAATTGTGAATATTTTAGGGTTTTTAAGCCATAGGTCTCTATTACACTCCTTCAATGTGACCATTCTAGTGCAAAACCACCTATACTCATATCAAAAGCCACTGTCAGGTTCTGAGGGTGATCTGGCTGCAACATCTGTCACTCCATTGATCACCAGGGTTGATTCCGCTGATCTGGTTGGCTAGGCGGGAGTCCCCTTCCCCTCTCACCCATCCATGTGCTTCCCTCCCAAAGCTGTGCACTTGGTTAAGAGGTTGACCATCCCCAACAGAAGGAAGACCAACCTTCAGTCAAGGTTATAGGAGTAACTGCACTCCCCTGCTAGAACCTCCAAACAAGCTCTCAAAAGCCACTATCACTTTTAAACTGTTCTCTCACTCATCTGTTTCAATTCAGTATACATAATCTATGCAGTTTTTCTCTGTCTTACCCCAACCTTGATGTCAGTCCCATTCTATGACAGTGGCACTATGCAGTATTTATCTTTTTGTGACTGAGATATTTTACTCAGCATAATGTCCACCAGGGATTAAAAGCGATATATTATAGGGTATTATGATTATCACAGGAATCCAGAATTAAGGTTGCATAGTGGAGTGCACTGGGGGGGGGGTGGGGTGCGGGGGGATTGTATACCAATGATGAAGTTTTTCTTTTGCTTTTCAAAGAGAGGAGCGAACTGGGGGAGGGGGGTAAAGAAAAAAGTACAAAAATGAATGGATGGAAATCCAAAATCTCTGTAAATGTTTATTAAAACTAGTAAAATAAAATTTTTAATAAAAAAGTCACTATCATCCATTCATCAAGTTGATTCCCACTCCCAGGGACCCTACCAGAAAAGAGCAGAGATATACGGTCCTGTAGGGCAGAGCATAACTGTTACATAGGCTTACAAGGCTTTGAATCTTTAAGGAGGCAAATGGCCATGCCTCTTGTGTAGAGTGGTTGGTGGCTTCAAACTGTAGACTTTGGGGGTCAGGAGCAGACTGTACCACCAACACCCAAATCCACTATCACTGAACTGATGTCAGCTCCTACTGAGCCTTCATTGAGTTTTGGAAACCACCAATCTTTATAAGAGGAGATTTGTCCATCTTTCCGCCACTGAGTGGAAAGTGGATTTGAACCCCAATCTTTTGGTTAGCAGGCCAACAAATAACACTACAGGACCAGCGTGCTTCAAAAGCAGTTATAGACAATGTGTAAATTCGATTTACAAGTAAGGCCAGGGGACGTATGTGGCTTGTGAACCATAACTTGCTGACTGCTTAATTACCTAACAACAAATAAGAAAACAAAGACTCAGGGTGGTCAAATCACCTGCTCAAAGTCACACAGTAACTTAGAGAGTGGAACTTGAGTCCTACTTTCTGTCCAGGAGTTCTCCCTTTACCTATAAATGTTTTGTAATAGTGAGGTACATGGTTCAGTTATTGAGCGCTGGATTGAAAGATCCATTGTTGACTCTGGTTCTCTTTGCCTCTAGCTACCCTGAAATGCACTGGGGTATTTGATCATAACTTTAAGTTGTTGCCAGTCCAAGCACTCTGTTTAGAGCATTGCATTGAGAACAGTGGCCTCTTGGGTAAGAACTTTTGCTACTAACCAAATGGCTGATGGTTCCAACCCACCAGGTACTCCAAGGGAGAAAGAGGGTAAATCTCCTCTTGTGCAATTTACAAGCTTTGGAAAACCACCGGGTCAGTTCCAGTTCCCCAGAGTGACTTCGACTTCTTTTTTTTCTTTCTTTTATTTTTTAACCGGTAGGAGCACTTAAGAGTTCCCACAGCTGTTCTGTAATGGTTTTCCTTAGTTGTTTTTTGAGAATATTCCAAAATATCAAGCTTTATTCAAAGAATAGGCTGGCAAGAAAATCATACCAGAACAGGACAGGGGCAATAAAATTCCTCTAAGTTAAGAAGAGAAGGAAGAAAGAGAGAGACCAAGGCAAACAAAATTTTGGAGCATACAGGAAACCTAACTGTCCCAGGAAGAGGTGAGGAGGAAGTAGAGGTGTCGGGATTGTGTAAAGGAAATAGCACCGACTTTGGAAATGTGAGGCAGAGCTCAGTGGCTGATTCCACAGTTATCCTGAGTGACTTCAGAGAGGTCCCCAAGCCCCATTGACTTCCTTTCACTATTAGTAAAATACAGATAAGCTGGCCCATCCCACTTGTTTTGCAAAGCTCCTCTAAGAACTCAAGTGAGATAAATCAGAGTAAGAACCACGGATTATTGCATCTTGAGTGGGCTTCAACTTTCCCTGTCTGTCATTTCGATTATCCCTTCTCCCCAAAGAGCAATATAATTGGTATGTGAATATACTTTTTTTCCCTGCTTGTGGTTTGTGTTTTTGTTTGTTTTTGAGCAGGGGAACAACATTTATTGAGCACCTCCTACGTGCAAAACTTGTAAAACAGTTCACAAATGTGTAAAAAGTGTGCTCAACTACTTATAATCTCTCTCTACATTTGATAGTAAATCTCGATTGGAATTCAGACCTTTTTTTAACGTGTGTGTTTGTTTTTAACTTAGAGAGGCTAATCCTTCTGTCTGTCTTGTCATTCTTTATAAGTAAACCTCTTCCTTCTCTAAATACCTGTGACTGTTTCTTTGTTTGTTTTTCATTTCCATTCATTAAGAACTTCCCATATAAGAATTCATTTCATACAGTGGAATGTCAATCAGCATATCAAATACATATTATGGTGTGTGTGTGTGTGTGTATATATTATTATATATATATATATGTAAAGTTACACCATAATTTAGTGGCATAACCCAGCCACTTTTGCTTACAATTTCTGTAAGTCAAGAGTTCAGATAGGACACAGTAGGGATGGTATACCTCTGTTCATGAAGGTGAGCATCTTAAGTGGAAGACTAGAAGACTGTGGTGCTTTGCCAGCAAGGAGTAGGATCATCTGAAAGCTCATCTAATCACAAGCTCTGGTGGCCTAGTGGTGAGGAGCTGCAGTTCCATGCCAAAGGCACACAGTTCTAATCCACTAGCTCCTCTGCAGAAAAAAGATATACAGTCTCATCTCATGTCAGTAAACTATGTCTTAAAACCCACTGGAGGATTGGCCACAGGTCAGTTTTGACTCAACAGTACACAACAACAGAGTATACTCAAAGCTCTAGCAGTTGATACTGGGGGTCATTTGGCCATTAGTTCCTGTCATTGACTGGAGCATCATCAGATGACTTCTCCTCATAGCCAAGGATTCCTTATAACATGATAACTGAGTTCAAAGGGTAAGCGAGAGCTCACACATATCATTTCTGTCTTATTCTATTTGTCAACGGCATTGCAAAGATCGATCTAAGTTGGAGGAAGAAGGAAATAGTTTCATCTCAGAATGGCACAAAGGATTAAGCCCTCCACTACTAGCCAAAAGCTTGCTGGTTAGAACTCAGCCAGAGTCTCCTCAGACAACAAGCCCAGTAATGTTCAGAAAGGCCACAGCCTTGGAAATTCCATGGAGTTATTCTATTCTACACCATGAGTCAGAATCAACTTTGTGGCAATTAATAACAACACCTTGATACAGGAGTGACAGGGTTCTGGAGATGCATAGTAGTGCTGCAGCTATAAAATACAATATGCCACCCCTTATGAGGAAAGGGACTTTGGGTTATTTTGTCTTCTGCTATATGTACACAACTAGATCAGTACTTAGCATATCTAGATACTCAATAAGTATTTATTGTGTGAATAAATGAATCTTCCTGTCTGAAACATCAACAGTCATCACCCTGCCTTCAGTCTCTGGAGATGTGGCGGGGTATGTGTGTGTGTATATATATATATATATATTATGGATCATGGACTATGCAAAGGTGTTTGACTGCTGTGTGGACCACAACAAACTATGGCTAACTCTGAGAAGAATTGGAATCCCAGAACCCTTAATCTTGCTTATGCAAAACTCATATTTGAATTAGGAGGCAGATATCAGAACAGAGCAAGGTAACACTGCATGGTTCAAAATTGGGAAGGGTGTACACCAGGAATGTGTCCTATCTCTATTCCTTTTCAGTCTATATGCAGAACAGATTATCTGGGAGGCTGGGTTCTATGAAGAGAAATGTGGCATCAGGACTGGAGGAAGACTCATCAACAATCAGCGTTATGCAGATGACAAAATCCTCCTTGCTGAAACTGAGGAGGGCCTGAAGTACTTGCTGCAGAGAGTCAAGGACTGAAGCCTTCAATATGGATTGAAGCTCAATATCAAGAAAACAGATGCTCACTTCTGGGCCAATTGGCAACACCATGATAGATGGTGAAGAGATTGAGATTGTTAACAGCTTTAGTTTGCTTGGCTCCACAATCAACACTCTTGACACCAGCAGCCAGGAAATTAATATAGGTATTGCATTGGGAAAGTCTTCTGTCAGAGACCTCTTCAGAGTACTGAAGAGCAATGATGTCAGTCTGAAGACTAAGGTGTAGTGTGCCCAATATAGGCCATGGTCTTTTACAATCACTTAGTACGAATCAGTGAGAGCTGGACAATGACTACGAATGATAGGATAATTGATGCCTTTGAGCTGTGGTTTTGAAGAAGACTATTGAATATATAATGGACTGCTAAGATAATGAACAGGTTCATCCAGGAGAGGGTTAAACCAGGCTGCTCCTTGGAGGCAAGGATTCTGGTGCTTCATCTGACATACTTTGGACATGTTGCAAGGAGGGACGGGTCCTTGGAGAGGGACATCATGCTTGGGAGGATAGAGGGACAGCGCAGGAGAGGAAGACCCTCAATGAGATGGATTGATTGAGTGACTGGGGTAATGGAGTAGGTGTGTCAGAGACAATAAGATTGGCACAGGATAGAGCAGGGTTTAGGGCTGTTGTACATAGGGCCACTATGAGTTGCATGTGACTCAATAGCACATGGTTTAAATGAAAGTTTACAAAGCATAATATTGTGGGGTTGGTTAGGGGTTTTTTCCTAATCAATCATACATGCATATTTTGCTTCATGACATCAATTACAATACACAGGTTTTCTGACTATCCATTCATTCCTATATATATTTTGACCTCATTAATGGAAACCAGAGTCTGAGGCTAAATGCTTCATATAGATAGCTGTCATGCATGAGCAGTCTGTTTATTATTATCAAGTGGGGTACAGACATCTTCCTCTGGGGTCAAGTCAGGCATCTGACAATTCTGTCATGACACATCATGTTCCCCACTTGGAGAAGGTTATTACTAAGGGAGCTCTGGTGGCCTAGTAGCAAGAAGCTGCACTTTAATCCTAAAAGCATGTTGTTTGAATCCACCAGATGTTCCGCTGGAGAAGAAGGGGCAATCTCCTCCTGTGCCAGTTGGATCTGATTTGACAGCACAAAAGAAGTAAAAAAAAAATACATTTTCTTTTAAAAAAAGAGTAAACTTGAGAAGTTTACTACTAAATTATCTATTGATATCTACTCCCCACATTTTTCTCTTCTTGGCAGTGCTGTTGTGTGCCATTGAGTTAGAACCAATAGCTGTCCCTCTAGTGGGTTTCCAGAGGCAGTAAATTTCTTGAGAGGAGGTTATCCATCCTTTTCCCACAGAGCAGCTGATGAATTTAAACCACATGCCACTGGGATTGCGTTGCGGCTTCTTGCCACTAGGTCACTAGAGCTTCCTCTTTGGACAACAGTGAATGTGGGACTTGTGATAGTGATCTCTGATGTGATTTGTCCTGGGAAGAAATTAAAATGTTTATTTTTTTATAATTACAACCATGGATAGAGTCTTAAAGTCTTCCTTTATGCATTCACATTTTCTTAGTTTTTAGTATTTCAGATAAAATAATATTGTACATATAAACTAATGGGGAAGATTACACTTCTATTCTCTTCCTTGCAAACATTTTTTAAAAGCTGCCTGGTATCACCCTAGAGCTGCCTTGTATCAACCTAGAGGCTTTAAAGCATTTTATAGCACTCTTTCAAGAACAGTTTTATCAGTGGTCCATGGTGTCCTCCAAATCAACAGTAACTTTTTGAGAGTTCCTAGGCATCTCTGCCCACCAGTTTTTCAACAGGGAGCCAGCTATTGCTTCAAAACCAATTGGTCCCACTCCTGGGAATGCAATCAATGTGTGGTGCGAATATGTTCTGCACAGGGATTCTTAGTCTGAAATGAGGTCCCCACTTTCAAAAGACATGAATTTTATTCCACAACATAGACCATAAGAAATGTCATATTACTTTCATCTCCTGAAATAAAATTTAATCTTCTCCGAGGCCCTATCCCACTGGGTTGGTGGGAAATTTCATTTTAGTCACAACTGGGGCATGCTTTTCTTACTTTGGATTGGCACAGTTCCCAGGAATTTTACCTATATCATTCAGCACTGGCTCTCTGGTTCCTGATTCATCACTGATATGTTCATTGTCCAAGTGCACCTCCTCTGGCCTGGGCGCATAGCCAAGGGTGAGTGCCCAGAGCTCAAGGTCAGGCCACCTTGGTTGCTCCAAATAGCGATTATCTTTTGAGATCATGCCACATCCTTTTGCAATATCATTTACTACCCTATTCATCTGAAGTTTTTCTTTCCTTCATAGTCTTAATGAATGTTCTAAAACCTCTTCCTCCTATGGCAGCTTTAATGTCTTGAGTATCTTCAGGTCCAACACCTGCTTCTTTTGGTTTTCCCATGATGCACAGAAGGAAGCTTTGGTAGCTTTGTGGTAAAGAAGTGCACTGCCAATGCGAAGGCGGATGGTATGAATCCACCAGCTGCTCGGAAGGAGAAAGATGGGCAATCTCCTCCCAGGTGATTTACTGCCACTAAAAATCTTCTGCAAGGTCAGCTATGGGTTGGTTCCAACTTCACAGTACACAACCACAATAACAACGCACAAAAATTGGAAAAACTAAAGTCCGGAGACCCGCTGTCTCCTGGGTGCTTTATAAACTAAGGTCGTTATGGGATATCAACAACACCAACTGTGTAAACCCGGGAAGAAAATTCCAGTAGGTGTTTCAGTAAATCACCATCCCACAGTTAAATGAGTATCATTTTGACAAATAACCCCTTCTCTAAGGATTTTAACACCTGTACATCACACAATGTATATTGCTTTCTGTCCACCTCTGATTATGATGGTTTGATCTAGGACTCTCTTCTGTTAGATTGAGAGTTTCCTAAGGGCAGGGCTTGAGTTTTGAATGCATCAGCCAAGTCCCAGTAGGAAGCAGATGGCACACTGAAATGGAGTAGTGCAAAGAAGGCTTATATATAAATAGACTTATCACAAAGGCCTGGGAAAGAGCTAGAGTACGTCAAGGTATAGTGCAGGAATCCAGAGCTAGCAATGACCCAGAGAGGAGAGCGTGCACGCGCGCGCACACACACACACACACACACACACCTCAAAACAAAACAGTTTTCCTCAAGAACTGAATGATCTGTGATGACCCATGTGTGTCAGAATAGATTGGTACACTATGAAGTTTTTTATAACTTTTTTAGAGTAGGCTGCCATCCATTGTTCTGAGATGCCTCTGGGTGATCTCCAGCCTCCAATCTGTTGTTTACCAGTTGAATGAGTTTATCATGTGTACCACATTGTTGTTGTTGTCATGTGCCATCGAGTCACTTGTGACTCATAGCGACCCTATGTACAACAACCCTAAACTTTGCTCTATCCTGTGCCAATAGTACTGGCTCTGACACACCCATCCCGATTACCCCAGTCACTGAATCAATCCACCTCTTAGAAGGTCTTCCCCTCCTGCACTGGGACTCCAAAAGGGAGCTCTGGTGGCCTACGGGTAAAGAGTTGTGGTACTAACTCAAAGGCAGCAGGTTCAAATCCACCGGGTGCTCCATAAGAGAAAGAGGAACAATCTCCTCCCATGCCATTTACTGCCTCTGAAAACCTGCTAGAGTCAGTTTTGACTTGAGAGCACTCAAAAACAGGGACACCAAAAGATATGAAAGAGAATTGGTGTAATGGAGCCAAAGGGAATGGGCTGGGGGAAGTTGCCAGGCCTACATCATTGTTGTTGTTGTTGTTATGTGCTGTCAAGTTGCCTGCAACTCATAACGACCCTATGCACAACATCTCTAAACCCTTCTCTGTCCTGTGCAAATCTCACTATCTCTTACTCACCTACCCCCATTACCCCAATCACTGAATCATTCCATCTCATAAAGGGTCTTCCTCTCCATGTTTTAGCATCACTGTTTTTCTTCCCTCTGATCAAGATTCTCCATTGGTCAAACCCAACAAGAAGACATGTTGTTTTAAAAAAAAAAAAGTCAACAAGGGACCACTGAATAAATTTTTTTTTTCACTGAATAAATTTTAAACGCATAGCAACTCCTATGACAGAATAAAACTGTCCTACAGGAGATTCCCCCCCCACCCCTGTAATCTTTAAGGTAGTAGAATGTCATGTCTTCCTCCTGTGAATTACCAGGTGGATTTAAACCATCAACCATTTGGTTAATCATTGCACCACCAGGGTACTTTGGCAGCCAAAGCCAAACCCATTGCTCTAAAGCCAATTTTGGTTCATAACAACAATAAAGGAAAAAATAAAACTACACATAGGGTTTCCAAAGCTGTGAATCTTTTTAAAGAGATACCAATTTGTTTATTCCTTACATAGAAGGCACATTGTCAGTTTCACAAATTGAAAACAAGATGCATTGGAATGCAACTTTACAAATCTTTGAGAATCTTAATCTACTGCCTTCTCTATTCACTCTTGATTTCAGGAGCTGTTTGCAGCGCAAGCTAGGGGAATCTAAAGCTCCCAAAGTAATACAATTTTAATCAGAGGAATGTTCTTTCACTCGTTATTAATTATCAGCTTGTCAATAACAGGATTCAGCTGAACAAAGTCCCAGGAGCTTTTGTTCTAGCACAGCTCACAAAGTTATTTCTCCAAATTTTTATTTCTTTTTCTGTTAATTTTTTATTGTGATTTGAGTGAAAATTTACAAAGCAAATGGTTTTCCAATCAACAATTCATACACTCTAAATTTTGTTGACTACATTACAATCCCCTCATAGCAACTGCATCTTACCAAGCCTCCCTCAGTTTCCCACTTCAGCTCAGCTTTCTATCCTATGCTTTCTTAGCTTTATCCCTGCAAAACTGATGCACTTTTGATCTTGTAGGGCTGATTGTTCCAAGTAGTTAATTTCTCCCTACTACTGTTTGGCTGAAAGTTAAGCCACAGGAGTAATTTCAGTTGAAGGCTTTAAGGGTAACCAAGGGCCATACTCTCAGAGGTTCTAACAGCCTCTATCAGATCAGTTTATGATTCTGAGTTTTGTTCTACTTTTTATCGCACTTACCAAGTTCCTGTTAATTTTTATTGCTTGAGGGTAATCAGTAGTGATCAACGGGCATTGTTCTGATCTCAGGATGTTGTTAGGTGCCATTGAGTTGAATACAATTCATAGTGACCTATGAAAAATGGATTTGAACCCTGTCATATCCTGTGCCATCCTCATCATCTCTGACGCACTTGAGCCCATTTCTGTCATCACTACGTCAATTCATCTCTTGAGAATCTTCCTCTCGTTCATTGGCCCTTCTTTCCAAGCATGATGTCCCTCCCTTTCCAAGGAATAGCCTCTCTGGGTTGTTGTTGTTATTGTTGTTATGTGCTATTGAATCAGAATCAACCCATAGTTGACCCTTCAGCAGGTTTTTAAATCACAATTCAATAACTTCTTTACTCCTTTGGACCAAGAGTCTTTGTAAATCTTGGCAAAAGCAAACTGCTACATCTTTCTCAGAGCAGATGACATGTTTGAACTATCGACCTTTCAGTTAGGAGCTGAGCTACTTTAACCATTTTACCACTAGGGCTCCTCTGAGAGTCAGATCCAGCCATACCCACTGCTATCAAGTTGACTCTGAGGCATCATGTTTGTGAGGCTGTTAAGTCTTTACGACAAGAGACTCTGGCAGCCACTGTCCTAGTAGGACTGCTTCCAGAGGACACTGGTGTTCAGTGCCATCACGTTGACGTCAATAACAAATCTGAATCTTGCCTTATTGTGCACCATCATCGCATTCTCCATCAAGCTCAACCATATGATTGTAGTCACTATTGCAGTTTCTCTTCTTGAGGGTTTTCCTCTTTCACTGATCTACTTTTTTCCAGCATGATTTCTTTTGCAAGGACTGGCCCATCCTGACAACATGCCCAAAGCATGTGAGACGAAGTTTCACTATGCCTTCCTCTAAGGAGAACTCTGGCTGGACTTCCTCCAAAACAGATTCACTTGTTCTTTTGGCAGTCCATGGGGTATTTGGTTTGTTCTCCAAAATCACAGTTCAAAGATGAAGATTCTTCTCCCTTCATCCTTACTCCTTGTCCAACTTTCAGAGGTATTGAAAACATCATGGCTTTTAACAAGGGCAATTTGGTCTTTAAATAGACATCTTTGCTTCTTAGCACTTAGCAGAGTTCCTTGACCACAATTACTTCTCCAAGGAAACACATCTTTTGATTTTTTTGACTGCTGTTACCAACGGTGTTGATTGTAAATTGTTGATAACTCCCATCTTTCGTCCATATAACATGATGCTGTCTGTTGGTCCAGTGGTGAGGATTTTTGTTTTCTTGATTTTGAGATGTAATTCATGCTGAAGGCTGTAGTGTTTGTTCTTCTGTAATAAGTGCTTCAAGTCTTCTTCACTTTTTGCAAGCACAGATGTTTCATCTGCAGATTTCAGACTGTTGATGAGTCTTCCTCTAATCCTGATGCCACATTCTTCTGATTATAATCCAGGTTCTCAGATTATTTCCTGAGCATACAAACTAAATTAGAGAAAAAACATAATATTGATGAAACTGTTCCTCATTTTAAATCATTCCATATTCCTTGATTCTGTTCAGACAACTGGTTCTTGTTCTGTGTATGTTTCACATAAACACAAGTGGTTTTAGATTCTGATTCTTCTCAGTATTAGCCATATTTTGTTTTGATCCACTTAGTTAAATGCCTTTGTATAATCTGTAAAACAGAAGTAATTGTTTTTCTAGCATTCTCTGCCTTCAGCCACAGGCCATATGACATCAGCAATAATATTCCTCTTTCCATGCATGGTCTCTTCTCAATCCAGCTTGGATTTCTGGCAGTTTCCTTTCAATGCACTCTTTGAGCCATTTTATACTAACCTTCAGCAAGATTTTATTTGCATGTGGTGTTAATGATAATATTTAATACTTTATACATTCTGTTGTATTACCTTTTTTTTAAAATGAGATAAAATACAGATCTCTTCCAGTTAGTTGACCAGGTTGCTGTCTTCCAAATTTCTTGGCATAGACGGGTGAGCATACATGGCTGCATCACTTTTCTGGAACACCAATTGGTATTCGACCAATTCCTGGGACTTGTTTTTTGGTTTTGTTTTTTTTTTTACAATGCCTTCATTGCTTCTTGGACTTCTTTTATAACCATGTCTTTTTGATCATATGCTCCTTCCTATAATGACTCAGTATTAATTCTTTTTAGTATAGTGACTCTATCTTATTTTTTTATTCATCGCAGTCATATATTTATTAACAAAAATGTGTTGAAATATTTTTTGACGTTTTGAACCAAGTATCATTTTTATTTACTTTTTTGCACCAAAAGTTTTGTGTTTCATTCATCTACATTGTATTTTTTAATTTATTTAGATTTATTATTAATTTCAGTAAAAATTTACAGAGACTTTGGATTTCCATTCACTCATTGTTGCACTTTTCTCCCTTCCCAACCCTCCCCCCAGTACACTACCCTCTTGGAACAGTAAAAGAAAAATTCTTTCATTGTTTTACAAACCCTCCCCCAGGTCCACTCCACCATGTAGCCTTCATTCTAGACTCCTGTCATCACAAAAATACCTAATCACATATCCCTCATTTGTTTCAATTCAGTATACATTGTTGAACCCATCTTTCTCAGTCTCTCCCCAACACCAAGGTCAGTCCTGTTTTACAACAGTGGCACCATGCAGTATTTGTTATACATTGTATTTTACACAGTCCTTCATTCACATTGTGCTTCATAGGACTATTATTATACATTGTGTATTATAAAACTAATCATTTTTGTTCTATACCCACTATTACCCCATCTTTTTTCACATTTGCACTGGATGTTTTCTAATTCCTTCATCCCTTCCCTCTACTCACCAAATTGTAACCTCGTGACTTCCTTCCTCTCCGACCCCTAGCCTCTCTGCCTCTCCCATTCTCTTTTATTTCTATGCATGTCTTATTAGTTATCTATCTTCACAATAATGGTCTTGTGCAGCATGTGTTCTTGTGAGATTGAGTTAGTTCACTCAGCATAATGTTCTCCAGTCTCTCCCATGGTATAAGGCATTCATCTAAGCCATTGTTCCTGGGTGCTGCCTAGTATCCCACCATGTGAATGTACCACAGATTCCCAATCCATTAGTTTATGGATGGATTTCTGGAATGTTTCCATGTTTTTGCTGTTGTGAATAATGCTATTGTGAACCTTGGTGTGAAAATCTCTATTTGTTTTCTGCATCATTCAAGGTTTTGTCCATGGAATCCTTCAGTACCACAACTTAAGGCTTGAATTTCTTTTCTAGTTCTTTCCATTTGAGAAATACTGACCATTTCATTACAATACTTGGCCTTCTCCAGCTGCCCTTTGAAATGGTTCAGCTCTCTTACTTCAGCATCATTTCCCTTGTGTTGTCTTCTTTTCATTCCAGTGCAAATTTCAGGGTCTCTTTTGACATCCATTTCTCTGTTCTTTTCTTTTCTCTTTTCTTTTCTTTCCCCCCATCTTTGCCAAGAGCATTATTTTTTTAAATTTTATTTTATTAATTTTAATGAACATTTACAGAGATTTTGGATTTCCATTCATTCATTGTTGCACTTTTCTCCTTGATGCTGTGCTACAGCTAAGCTGATCTTCAGCCATTAGTATTCAAGGCATCAAACCTATTCTAGAGA
This sequence comes from Elephantulus edwardii, assembly GCF_000299155.1. Lineage (NCBI taxonomy): Eukaryota > Metazoa > Chordata > Mammalia > Macroscelidea > Macroscelididae > Elephantulus > Elephantulus edwardii. The sequence goes on along the minus strand of NW_006399759.1, from coordinate 1,520,551 downwards.
TGGTCTTTAAATTCAGGTGGGATGACTCAAAATCATATTTTGGTTCTTGTGGGCTTGTTTTCTTTTTCACCTTCAGTACGAACTTATATAATGAATAGTTGATGACCTGTTACACAGCTAGCCCTGACATTGATTTGACTGCTGATAGGGAGTTTCTACAATGTCTCTTTTCATAGATATTTTCGATCTGATTCCTGTGTAGCTCATCAGGCAAACATCCATGTGTATAGTTACTGTTTATATAGAAAACACTCACAATTAGCAAATCATTAATTGTATAAAATTCTAACATGATCTCCAGCTTTATTTCATTTATCAGATTGTATTTTTCAACTACCATTCCTTCTTTGTTTATGACTTTCACATTACAGTCACCAATTATTATTAGTGCATCTTGATTGCATTTTTAATCCATTTCTGACTGCAAAAGTTGATAGAAATGATCAGTTTCCTCCTCTTTGACTTTAGTGGTTGGTATGTATATTTGAACAGTAGTTGTATTAACAGGTCTTCCTAATGCTCCCAACACTGGACTTTAGAATAGATCTTGAAATATTCCTCTTGATGAGGAATGTGACAGCTTTCCTCTTTAATTTGCCATTCTTGCATGTTAGATGTTATGATTAATTCAAATTGTCACTACAAGTCCATCTTAACTCATTAATGCCTAGGAAGTCAATATTTATGCATTCCATCTCATTTTTTACAACATTAAGATTTCCTGGATTGGTATTTAGTACATTCTGTGTTTTAATTACTCATGGATATTTTCAGCTCTTTCTTTTCATTTTGATTCTTGCCACATCAGCAAACAGAGCTCCTTCATTGAGTAAAAGATCCTCTCCATCTCATCCTAAAGGTAAACTCTACTTTGAGGAGATCGCTCTTCCATGGCTGCATTTTGAATCCTTGCAACCTGAGGGACTAATTTTCTGCCACCATTTACAGCAGTGTTCTTTCATTATACAAAGAGTTTCTGAAGGCCAGTTATTTTGGAAGTGGATGGCCAGCCTTGCTTCTTAGTTTGACAATTTACTGTACTGTGACAGCTTGTGCCTTAATATAATGCTAGAAATTATGTCACTGGTATTTCAAAAGTGAGCAGGGTCACGTATGGTGAATGGGTTTCAGCAGAGCTTCCAGACTAAAGGCAAACTAAAAAAGCAGGGCTGGTCATCCAGAGGGCACAAGGCCCTATTAATGAAATTCACATAGCTGGGCTTAGAACAGAGAACAAGGTAGCATCTAGGTGTTCCATATTCTGTGGGTCATTCTTCTTCCTGCCCACACTCTCCTGCATCTTAGAATCTAACTATAAAGAAGTGAATCGGTCATGTGTTTGTGTTTGTTTTTGTTTTTGTTTCTACACTATAAGAAATGCCTCCTGGTGATTCCTAACTTTATGATTACTTAGTCTGAGGGTCATAATGCACTACTTGATGAAAAACTTTTGAACTTTATATAAGTTCTCTTTGTTATCCAACTCGACTGTAAGATTTATGATGTAAGAATTGCGTTTTATAGCTTTCTTGTTTTCCTTATAGCCCTGGACACAACGCTAATCCCAGAGAGAGTGTGGAAGGAATCTTGGCTTATACAGACTTAAATAAGTATGAGAGGCAGGCACCCTTTGGATGATTGCACATCCTGTTGCCATAGAGCTATCTTAGGGAAAGGATCGCTTGAAAACAAAACTAATTGGTACTGGGTGGACTCTACCTCAAGGCAACTTAACACATGTCAGAGTAGGACTGCGCTCCATATGAATTTCAGTGGCTGATTTTTTGGGAAGTGGATCTTCTGGCCTTGTTTTATGACACTCAGTGGTTAGACTTGAGACTCAATGTTCTGTTTAACAGTAAGCTAAGCTGTTTGCACTTCCCAACACCTCCAAGAACTACCTAGAATCAGGTATAACTTTCTGAGTGTAATAAAGTCTCGATGCAGGCTTAGACACACCCCTGTAATAGAAAGCTGATGCAAGAGCATGATTCAGTCTACATTCATTAAACTTAATTATTATTGCGGATCTTCTACCCTTCAGGCACTGAGTAGGTACTGAGTACATAATAATAAACAAGACAACTATTAACCTTTCTGTGAAAAAGCATTAGACATGTAAACTTCCAAATTAATGTAAATTAGAAACGTGAGGAGCACTGTGAATTTAAAAGAAAAATAATGAGAAAGTGACATAAAGGAACCAGCAAGATGAAGCCATGATTACCAGGGTTCTGGCCTAACCTCTATTCAAGCTGTATTAACTTTGATTTTACTTCACTATTTTGGGACTCAGTTTCCTCATTGCTGCACGTTTTGGACTAGATGACTTCCACTGTCCATCTCCAATTCTCAGCATGTAGGATTCACAAGGATTTTTGCCTCTGGGAAGCTGTCTCTGTCCCATCTGACCTAGGTCAGGTCCTCCTTCCCAGAGTAGCCCTAGCACCCTGCTGTTTTGCTTGTGGTAGTGCTGGCCAATTTGTTGCTGTTGTCCTGCATCCTCAAAGTGGCATTACCACTGGGACAAGAACCTTGTCTGTCCTGTTCTCTGCTGTGTCCACAGCCCCAGGCACATCTCATGGCAGGTGCTTAATGAATACTGGCTGAATTCATAAATGTATTATGATCCAGGGTGCCAGAGACCCCTGTGGCACACACAGCCACCTTCCTCCTCTAGGATGGGAGACAAAAGAGCATCACAGTGGGTGATATAGCCGCATCTCTCATGCTACATGTCTGGTAATCCTCACCCCAAGAAATGTGGGAAATTGATAAAAAACTGGAGAGGAAGGGCCTGAATTTTATACCTATTTTTGAAAGAAAAAATTATCCGCTCATTTTGTAGCATGCAGATTAATTTGCTAGCACTGGGGAAACAGCAAGCCATCTTTAGGAGATGGGCAATCACCTCATTCCCATCGATTCATCCATATTTATGGGCATCTGGGTTGAGGTTATTTGCTGTATGTGTGCTCAGATTGTCAGCGAGGCTTTCAGCTATTTGGAAAGCACAATAAAGCCCTTTTCCATCTGTACGACTCATGCTGTAGTTGTTTCCCCCAGCAAGCCCTACCTGCCAACACAAGATTTTCTTTCTCTGTGATTGGAGGAATTGAGCAAATCAACTCGATCATGCTTCAGGTGGTTCTATGACCTTGCATTCCTTCTCATGACCTTTCTTATGTTGCTCTTTGCATGGGCAACTCCAGCCATTACATTAGCAACACACAATTACACCTTCAAGGTAGATTCAAGATCAGGCTCTGCCAGGACGTAAATACCTTAATGAGGTGACAGGCATGCAAAGACTCCCGAGGGGTGTAAATCAGGGCTCTGGCAGGTCTGTCTTGCCGCAACACATACCTGGGGAGGAGGGGGGATGTAAAGGAAATGAAATAAGAAAAGGACAGTAAGAGAGAAAGAAAAACAAAGAGAGAGAGAAGGAAAGTAAAAGAAAGGGGAAAGATTTTACTATGGGTCCATTGGTGGTTTTTGAAAGGACTTCTGTTCTCATCCAACTCTTGCACTCTTGCCTCTACTGCTTGGATTCCTTTTCTGGTTAAGGGTCTTGCTTGCACTCGTGAGGTATTCAGCAAGTTTTGCTGGTTGATAGAACACATTTTGGCTCTAAATGTTCCTTGCCACTGTTTGGTAGCCTCCTGATGCTACCTCTTGGCCCATAAAGTGAAGAATTGGATGTAGTCTTTCCTGAACAGACTTCTGATAGCTGTCAGAGCTCTAAAAGAATATAGAATTCATACCCTCAACAGTGTTTAGGGTAGAGTATCTGATCACCAAGAACAGCTAGAAAAGGAGGGGCCCAGCGCGTCTACTCTGACCATGGGGTGATAACAGGACATTCGGGCACTAGTGCATCTGAACCTGCTTGTTCAAATTCCTGTTATCTCCATTCAATGACCTTTTGTCTTCAGAATTGAAGGACTGTTGCTTAAAACAATCCAGGCCAATTCCCAAAAACTATTTGGTCCAGAGATGTAGGCCTCTGATTGGTGCCAGATTCCAGCACTGTAATAAAAGGTAGAGGGAGCTCTCTTGACTTAGCAGGTAGTCGCACTGCCAACCCAAAGTCAGGTGGTTTGAATCAACTAGCTGCTCGGTAGGAGCAGATGGACAATCTTCTGTGCAATCTACAACCTCTGAAAACCCACTGGAGGGTCAGCTATGAGTCAATTCCAACTCAATAGCACATAGAAAGAGCAGTAAGTGGTAGAATCTATGGTCAGTTGTTACAGTTTTGCAAATAACAACATAAGCATTGGCTCTATGGAGCGGCAGTCAGCCTGATTTGTCTTCTTTGGACCCATTTCCTCTAAAGACAGAGTTCATCATCTATTGGAACATACTTGCCCATCTCACAATTCTGGCTGTTTGAGGCAAACCTGGTTACCTCCTTCACAAGAGCCCCACTATCTCTTATGAGCTGCAGTAATTGTTCTCATGGTGATAAGAATGATGTTAGCAATCACCTAAACCCAAATTGCCACAGAAGCCAGACTGGTCCAGAACAGGATTGCCTAGTGCAAAGAGCAAATAAGCCACAGCGCTAACCTGAAGCTTTCTAGTAGCCACACTTAAAATGAAAAATTAATTCTTTATTAATAGACAGAGATCATATTATTTAAACATGTAAGTGGCATTCTAAATTAATATCTTACATTGTTTTCACAGTAAGGCTTTTGAAATGCAGAATGTGGTCTACCTTTATAGCCCATCTGGGTTCATTCTAGGCACATATTGCATGCTCAATGGCCACAAGTTCCTAGTCACAAACCCACTGGACAGCTTAGTTCTAGTGGAGCTCCAAGCTGGCCACATCCCTTATGTTCCATAGTCGTTCCAGAGTTGTCTACTCGGGCATATGAGCAGAATGAGAAAGAAGAGGCTCTAGGGAAACCAGAAACATAAAGCATGTTGGGCAGCAGATTCCAGGACCCAATAAATACATGTCAGTCTGACTTCAGCTAGAGAGAAAAAAAAATCCCAGCTTCAGCAGAGATGCTGTAAAACTCCTTAAGGGGAAAAATGCACCAAGGTTTCAATATACTTTAAAATCCCTTCCCTAAGGCAAAAGGACTGGTTTTCCTGGTCGCAAAGATGGTTGATAATGGTTCCAGTTTGTTGTTGTCGTTGTTACATGCTGCTCAGTCAAGTACAACTCTTAGCAACCCTATGAACAAGAGATCAGAACCCTGCCCTATGCTGCACCATCTTCACTGTGTCTGGCACAGTTGAGGCCATTGCTGTAGTCACTGTGTGCAGGCCAGAAGCAGCTGTCCTGTGTCATACATGATATTTTGTCTGCATGATCATTTTTATTGTTTGTTGCTAGAGGTACAACATCTGTCAGTTCAGTGAATTGGGGAAGTGTTTTGCATGCTAATACTATTGTACAGCTTAGATGCATATATGCTTACTTGTTTGGTGTCTGACCTTATGATCAGTACAGCACTTGTCTGTCATTTGCTGTACTGAGATATCTTGTGGGTCACTTTGTTGGTGGAAGCTATGCCATCCATGTTTCAAATGTCAGCAGGGTCCCCCTGGTGGACAGGTTTCAGCAGATTCCCTAAGAAGCAGGATTGGCCAACAATTTCTGAAGTAACAAACCTTAGAAAACCCTGTGAACAGTTCTAATTAGATACATGTATATTTATTTTTCAGTCTGCTGATGTATAACTCAGCTAAAAAATGGGAAAAAATGAGTGCCTCAATAAAGTTTGAATAATGTCACATAAAATAAAGTTTTCAGCTTCATTTGAAAAATCAAAAACTTTGGAAGAATCAAGCCTGCATTTCTGCAAGTCAATACTCTGCCTACTGATGTCAGTCAGAACATCTACTCTCCTGATCACTAAATACCACTGCTTCCTACTGTCTTCTCTACACTGCCAGAGGAAGCAGTTGCCACTTAACATTCTACTTTCTCTATTATTTATTTAGAGATATGAAAGCAAAATACTTCCTGCTGTATATATATTGTTCTTGACTACTAAATGGCACTGCCTATTTGAACTCACCAGTGGTGTGGAGGAAGAAAAGGCCTGGTAACCTGCTCTGTAAAGATTATATCTGAGAAAACTCCAAGGAACAGTTTTACACTGTAAAACATGATATTACACCAGCAATTAGTTTGTTATTTTGTTTTCCACATGTATACCCAAAGCAGAAGTGCTAAGGTTAACCAAAAGAACCACATGTTTTCTGTATACCTGACTTTCTCCTCTGTATCTCATCTTATTCTTCACAAACATTCCAATTTGTGATGCTTTGACAACCCTATATCCAACCACGAGTGAGAAGATAGGTCTATTTGATTACTTTGCTAACTTAGATCCAGTGTTGCCCTGAAGAGCTGAAGTCGGTTGATTGATTAATTTTGATTGTTAGATGCCATCAGGTCAGCTCCACCTCATAGCAACCCTAGTATAAAAGAGTGAAAAATTGCCTGATCCAGTATCATCCTCATAATCGTTGTTTGAAGCCATTGCTGGAACTATTGTGTCAATCCATCTTATTGAGGGTTTTCCTCTTTTTTTACTGCTTAAGAATGCTGCCTTTATCTGGGGACTGATTCCTCTTGATAAAATGCCCAAAACACATAACATTTTTTTCTTTCTTCCTCCTAAGGAGCATTCTGATCATACTTCCATAAAACCAATTTGTCTATACATCTGGCAGTCCAGTATATAGTCAATATTTTTCTCTAATACTATAATTCAGAGTTATCAATCCTTTTTCAGTATTCCTTATTAATTGTCTAACTTATATACACAGATGAGAGCATTATGCTAAGTGAACTAACTCAGTCTCATAAGGACAAATAATGCATAAGATCTTTATTGTAAAAATAGAAGCATAACTAGTAACATGTGTATGAATGTACAGAAGGGTTAAAGTGAAATAGGTAAGGGGTTAAAAGAGGAGAAGGGTGGAAAGCTTTAGGATAGCTGAGTTTAGTGGGTGGACTGGGCATGTGAGTGAAGGAATAGGAAAGATTCAATGTGAACTCAAAAAGAGGAGGTAGTAATAGGCACAAATCACTAGTAATTAATTATATGAAATACAATGCATAACAATGACTGTATGGAACACAATGTAAATTTGTTGTTATGTGCCATCGAGTCATTTGCAACTCATAGTGACCTTATATACAATAACCCTAAACCCTACTCTGTGCCAATCTCACTATCTCCAGCACACCTATGCCCATTACTCCAGCAACTGAATCAATCCACCTCATAGAGGGTCTTCTTCCCTTCCTGTGCTGTCCCTCCACCTTCCAAAGCATGTTGTCCCTCTCTAAGGACTGGTCCCTCCTTTCAACATGTCCAAAGTATGTCAGACTAAGCTTCAGAATCCTTGCCTCCAAGGAGTAGGCCAGTTTCACCCTCTCTAGGACAAACCTGTTAATTCTCTTACCAGTCCATGGTGTATTAAATACTCTTCTTCAGCACCACAGCTCAAAGGCATCAATTCTCCTTCTATCATCTCTAGTCATTATCTAGCTCTTGGATGTATAGCAAGTGATTACAAAGACCATGGCCTGTATCAGCCACACCTTAATCTCCAGACTGACTTCATAGCTCTGCTGTACTCTGGAGAGGTCTCTGAAAGCAGACTTTCCCAATGTAATTCATCTTTTAATTTGCTGGTTGTTGGTTCCAGGAGTTGATTGTGGAGCCAAGACAATGTAAATTAGAGATTGTATAAAGTACAATGTACAAGAAAGAAACACAATGTAAATAAATTCTTATATGTAAATAAATTTTTTTAAAAAAGAAAAAATATCATGACTTAATCAAGGAAACTTTAGTGTTCAAAGTGATATCTTCACTTCTTAACATATTCTGAAAAGATCATTTTCCCAGTGAAATGTATCATGTGATTTCATGACTATTTCTTCTATAAGTGTTCATTGTGGTTTATCCAACTAAAATTTAATCCTAAATAATTTCCCCATTTTCTTCATTTATTATCATTTTGCTGACTAGTGGGCAGTGGCTCATTGGTCTAGTTATGAGAATCTAAAGTCTCTTTAGATGTTGTTTAGTCTCCAGACAACAATGATGTCAGTTTAAAGACTAAGTTACATGTGATCTAAACCATGGAATTAACCAAAAGATTATAGCAATCTGGTGAGAGTATCTATTCAAGAGGGAGAAATATAAAATGTTAATAGGAACAATGAGGTCTGTGCCATCCAAACTTGACCAACTTCAATCCCTGTCCCCCATCTCTGAGATAGTCATAAAAATCCATATCCCACAATCATGATGAAAAACACCCGAAGAAGAAGAACAACAGACTTGGAGTTCTTCCTAAGCTTCAATCACAGAGAATTGTCTTAATTTGATCTACCCGTGGTTCCCTGGAAGATCCCACTCACAAGACTGATTTATTTTGAACTAATTTAGAGCTCAAGCCAAACCCTCTACCATTTTATTGTTAGGTGCCATAGGACTGAGTACAACTTATAGTGACCCTATCAACAGTCGACCTGAACCCTGCCCTATCTTGTGCCATCTTCATCATCTGTAACACATTAGAGGCCATTGCTAAAGTCACCATGTCAATCTGTCTTGCTGGGTGTCTTCACATTTTTAGCTGAACCTTCATCTTTCTAAGCATGCTGATGAATATAGCCTCACATAGCTACATACCCAAAATATGAAAAAAGAATCTTTGTCATCTTTGTCTCTGAGAAGCACTCTTGCATTTTTGGCAGTCTTTGGGATATTCAATACTCTTGCCCAACATTACAACTTGCTGTTGTTGTTAGATGCTGTCAGGTCAAGTACAACTTGTAATGACCCCATAAACAACAAGTCTGAACCCTGTCCTCTCCTGTGTCATCCTCACACTTCCTGACACACTAAAGACAGTTGCAGCAGTCACTATACCAATCTATCTGATTGAAAGTCTTGCTCTTTTTTGCCAATCATCCAACTTTCCAAACATGATGTTCCTCTCCAAGGAATAGCCTTTCCTAGCAACATGCTCAATTATGTGAAATGAAGCTTTCTCATCTTTGCCTCCAAGGAGCACCTGACTGCACTTTCTCCAAGACATATTTGTTTATTCTTTTGGTAGACAATTGGATATTCAATGCTCTTCTTCAACAACACAACTCAAAGGCATCTTGTTATTTAAAAAAAAAGAATAATAATTTTTATTTTGTACTGGTTTGCTTACAAAGTTAATATACATTGTTTCTCACACTGGATCTTTAACATTTCCTTTATGCATCCCTCCCTCTACCCTTGAAATTGTGCAACCCTATGATTACCAGCTGTGCCAATCATCATCCCTCTGTTCCTACTCTCTTCCACTTAGAACCTCATACCCATTTTTATTTTTGTTGTTGTTATTGTTAGGTGTCACTGAGTTGAATATGACTCATAGCAACTGACTCTATGAACAAAAGATCTATATCCTATTCTATCCTGCAACATCCTCACATTTCATGACACATAAGAGCCCATTGCAGCAGTCACCATGTCAATCCACCTGGTTGAGGGTCTTCCTCTCCTTCACTGACCCTCCACTCTTCCCAACATCATGTCCGTTTCCAAGGAATAGCACCTCCTAGCAACATCCCCAAAGCATGTAAGGTGAAGCCTCATCATTCTTGTCTCCAAAGAGTACTCCCGTTATACCCTCTCCAAGACATATCTATTTGTTCTCTTGGATGTCCATGGGATGTTCAGTACCAATACCACAGCACAAAAGCATCAATTCTTTTCCTGTCATCCTCATTCATTGTCCAGCTCTCAGATGCATAGCAAGTAAATGGAAAGACTATAGACTTAATCAAATACATCTTGGTCCTCAAACTCAATTCATTACTCCTTAATAATTTGGGGATGTCCCTAACTGCATATTTTCCCATTGCAATGCATCTTTCCTGACTGTTGTTACAAAGAATTTAACTGTGGATCTAAGTAAGATGAAGTTATTGGCAGTTTCAATCTCCTCTCCATCCATCATGATGTTGCCTATTCGCCAGTGATAAAAATCTTTGTTTTCTTGACATTGAGATGCAATCGATACCAAAGGCTGCATTCCTTGATCTTCTGCAATAAGTGCTTCAAATCTTCCTTGTTTTTAGCAAGCAAGGTTGTATCATCAGCACAATGCAGGTTATTGATGAGTCTTCCTCCAATCCTGATGCCATACTCCTCTTCATAAAGTCCATCTTCTTGGATAATTTGCTCACCATACAAACTGAATAGGTAAGGAGAGAACACAATGCTGACACACTCAATTCTCAATGTTAAACCATGCAGTGTTCCCCTGCTTTGTTCACACAAGAGCCACAACAGCTTGCTGGCGGGGAGGCCTTTGTATCAAAAAGTTTGTTTGGCACTCTGGAAGGCAGTTTGGTGCTTCCTTAGAAAGCAGAATATAGAAATTCCATATGACCCAGCTATTCCACTGCTTGGAATATACCCTGAGAAAATGAGAACTGAGGCTCTAATGAAGACTTGTACACCAATGTTCATAGCAGGATTATTCACCATCTCAAGAACATGGAGACAGCCCAAATGTCCAATCACAATCAAGTGGATTGAGAAATCATGGTACATTCGCATAATGGAATATTACACAGCATGCAGGAGCAATTATTTTGCAAATTACTACCCAACTTGGGAGGGACTGGAAAGCATTATGCTGAGTGAACTAAGTCAAGTTCCATAAGGAAAAACACTGTAAGAAATTATTATTGTAAAATGAGTATGAGGATCCAAGGCAGAGGAGAGGGTGGAAGCAAAGGGGTGAGGATGGGTGGACAGTGGGTGATTAATCACAGGGTCACACAATTTGATGGGGAAGTGTGAATAAAATGGAAAGATCTGGTGTGAAATACAATGAATTCAAATTTTGTAAATAAATCAGTATGTGTGTACACACACACACACACACACATACATACATATATTCCATTGGGTCCTGCCTGAGGGTGAGTCTACAGCTTGGAGCAGTTGGATTCTGGAAGGCAAGTGTTTCTTATTTACTTGAAAACTAGATGTAAATTTCTTGGATTTTTTTTTTATTTTATTAACAATCAATCTTATGCTGATTGGCCATTTCTGATTTCAATAATCAGCCGTGGACTGGAAGCCTCTTGTTTAAGCAGTCAGGACCTGGTGGATGGGCCTTTGTATTTAAAAGTTGGTTGAACTGGTGTTAATTGTGTTTGGAGAGAATATTATTCTAAGCTGTATAGCACTTGTCTGTCAGTTTGCTGTTTTGAGGTATCCTGGGGTGGTTGTGATACTGAATTCTGTGCCACTGTTCTATGGTGAAATGCCATTAAGGTTACCCATGGTGAGCAAGTTTTAGTGGAGCTCCCTGTTTAAGACATAGCAGGATGGGCCATCTACTTCCTAAATAAAAAGGTCTTTGAAAACCTTATGAATACTAAAGAAAGAGGATAGTTATAGTTGTGTAGTGATAGAGCCCAGATTGGAAATCAGATGAAATGAGGAAAAACAATAACAAACATTGTTTAATAATTGGAACATAGACTGTACATAGCTTGAATGTTGGAATACTGGAAATTGTTAAAAATGAAATGGAACGGATAAATATAAACATTCAAGGCATTAGTGAGATGAGATGGACCAACTTTGGCCACTTTGAATAAGATAAGCATGGAATAAGTACACTATGCATGGAATGAAAAAAAATATAGAAGAATGGTATGGCATTTGTAGTAAAAAAAGTAAATTTCAAGTCCTATCCTGAAATACAATGTTGTGAGTGATATCCATACACATACAAGGAAGACCTGTTAACACAACTATTATTCAAATATATGCTCGTACATGTAGAGCTAAAGAGGGAGAAATTGAGAGTTCTTAACAAATCTTGAAGTCCAAACTTGACCAAACATGCAATCAATGATAATTGTGTTAATGATACTTGGTGACTGGAATGCAAAAGTAGGAAACAGAGAAGAAGAAATAGCGGTTGGGAAATATGGACTTGGAGAGAGATAGAACGATTGGTACAGAATGATTGCATTTCGGTTTTTGTTGTTGTTGTCTTATTTTTATTTTGATTTGTTTACAAAGTTCATATACATTGAGTTTCATACTGTTCTTCATTCATATTGTGTTTCATATAATCATTCCCATGCATTATGTTTTATAAAATCAATCACAATTGGACCTTGTCCATCATTACATCTTCTCAGGTCCCTGCTGGATTCTTCTCATTTCCTTTATCCCCTCCCCCCACCTATCAAACTGAAAGGGATGTTGGATTTTGCCAAAGGTCTTTTCTGTATTATTTACTATTATCATATGGTTCTTGTTATTTGCTTTGTGATGAATTACGTTAATTGTTTTTCTTATGTTGAACCATCTTTGCATATCTGGATGAATCTCACTTGGTCATGATGAATTATTTCTTTTATGTGCTATTATTTTATGTGCTTTTATTCTATTGGCTACAATTTTCTTAATGATATTTGTATCTATGTTCATGAGAGACATTGGGCTATAGTTTTCTTTTTTAGGAATATTTTTGCCTGATTTTTTTATTAAGATTATACTTGCTTCATAGAATATTGCTGGAGTGTTCCTTCTCTTTCTATTTTTTTAAATAATTTAAGTAGTATTGTTGATAAATTTTCTCTGAATGTTTGGTAAAATTTAGCTGTGAGGCCATCTAGTCCAGGTCTTTTTTCATGGAGGTGTCTTTTTTTGACCTGCTCAATTTCTTATTTTGTCATGGGTCTATTCAAGTGTTTCACATTTGTTCATGTTAATCTGGATAGGACATGAGTTTCAAGGAATTTGTCTGTTTCCTCTAAGTTTTCAAATTTTTCAGAATAAAGCTTTTCATAATATTCCAATATTATATATTTCATTTCCTCTGCTTCTGTTGTGATGTCACCTCTATCACTCCTTAATTGAATTATCTGTGTCTTTTCCTTTTTTTTTTTTGTTAAATTTGCCAATGGTTTGCCAAACCACCCTTCTTGAAAAAACAGCTTCTGATTTTGTTGATGGTTTCAATTGCTTTTCTGTTTTCTATCTCATTGACTTCCACTTTTTCCTTACCATTTCCATTCTTCTAGAGGCTGTGGTGTTAGACTATTTTTCTTTTTCTTTTTTATGAGGGTGTTGAGTTAGATTATTACTTTTTCTTTTTTCTTCCCTTTTTATGTGTTTGCCTATTGCTCTGAACTGTCCCGTCAGGACTGCCATAGCTGCATCCCAAAAGTTTTGACATGTTGTATTTTCATTATTATTTGTTTTGAGGAACTTTTTAATTTCATTGTTTATTTCGTCTATAACCCAATCTTATTCTGTCAGGGTGTTATTTAGCTTCCACTAATTAGCAGTTTTATAAGCTTTATCCTCTTGTGGTTAATTTCTAGTTTTATGCAATTGTGGTCTGAGAAGATACTTTGTATTATTTCAATCTTTTTAAATTTGCTGAGGCTTGCTTTCTGCCCTAATATGTCATCATTTCTGGAAAATGTCCCAAAAGCACTTGAGAAGAAAGTGGATTGAGCTTGAGTTGGGTGCAGTACTTGGAATATATCCATAATATCAAGTTGGCTGAATGTACAGTTTAGATCTGCATCTTTTGTTAAGTTTCTTTTAAGTTGACCTATCCTTTGGTGACAGTGGTGTGCTGAAATATCCTACCAGTACCAAGTTGGGAATAGTGAAGAAGAATCGGTTGTCGGAATGCATGGGCTTGGTGACAGGAATGAGGCTGGAGATAGAATAATTGAATTTTGTAAAATCAATGACTTATTCATTGCAAATACATTTTATAAGAGACACAAACGCAGGTTATACACATGGACTTCCCCTGATGGTATGCA
>NW_006399759.1:1497122-1504592 GCF_000299155.1 Elephantulus edwardii | reverse complement strand
GGTGCGGTTGGCGCAGGATAGAGCAGGGTTTAGAGCTGTTGTGCATAGGGTCGCTATGAGTCGGAAACGACTCGATGGCACATAACAACAACAACACCAACTACTGTGGTATTCTTTCCTCAATTCTTAACAGTTGTTTTATGTAGTTAGAAGTTCTATTATTGGTGCATAGATGTTGACCAATTTTATGTCTTCTCTATCTACTGTGCTTTTAATCATTATATAGCGTCCTTCCTTATTATTAAATTATCTTTTATAATGGTTTTCATGATGAAGTCTATTATATGAGAGATTAATAGTGTCACTGATGCTTTTTTGCGGATGTCATTTGCTTGGAATATTTTTTTCCAGCCATTGATTTGGAGTCTATCTGTCTCATCGTTTATTAGATGTGTCTCTTGTAGATAACATATTGATGGGGATTTTTTTTAATCAATTCTGTTATTAATTTTTCTCTTGATTGGTGCATTTAGTCCTTTCACATTAAGAATGATTATTGGCAGGCCAGGTTTTATTGTTGCCTTTTTGCTGTTGAGTTTTCTTACTGTTGTTGTTTCATATTACTATTGTCCATCCACTTACCTTTGGTGTCCCTGTGTGAATAACTTCCCTTAAAAGTTCTTATAGATTGGGTCATGTTTTCATAAATTCCTTAAGATCTTTCTTTTCTGTGATGGATGTGATTTCTACTTCATAGTTGATGGAGAGCTTTGCTGAGTACAGGATCTTCAGTTGGCAATTTTTTTTTTCAACTTTGTCTCATTGTCCTTTTGCTCGCATGGTGTCTGTTGAAAAGTCAGCATTTAATCTTACTGTTTTTCCTTTGGAGATAACTATTTTTCTTGTGCTGCTTTTAATATTCTGCCATTATTTATTTTGGAGCATTTGACTATGATATTTCTTGATTTTTTTTATTTTTGGGTCTAGTCTATTTGGTGTTTGCTAAGCTTTCTGAATGTGAACTTTCTCATTTTTTAAAATACCTGGGAAGTTTTCTCCTAGTAACTCTTTCACGGTTTTCTCAGTGATTTCCTTGCCCTTTCCTGTATTCTGGAATTTCAATTACATCTATGTTGCTCCTTCTGATGTCATACCACAAGATTTTAAGATTTCCTTTATTATCTTTATGTCTCATATCAATTTTTTCCTTATAGTATGTTTCCATTGAGATTCTTCTCTATTACCTCACTGTCTCTCTGCTCCACCTTTTCTGTTCTACTTTTTGTCCCTCCAGCATGTTGGACACTTCCACTATTTAGGTCTTATATTCTTCTGACATTCATCAATATTCTGAATTACATTTTCATGTATTTCTATTATTTACAGTACTGTGTTGGCTGTCATGATGATTTTTTTAAGTTCTTGTACCTCTTTATATCTATAGTTTCAATTCTTTCTTCCATATTTTGCACTTTGTTTCGTAGTTGTGCAAGTTCCTCCTCATCAATATATTTCTTTCTTCTGGCTCTGTATATCTAGAACATTTGCTTTCTTAGTGTTTACATTTGTCTTCCATTATTTGTGCCTTCTTCTGTAGCTATTCAAATAACTCCTCATCAATATATTTCTTCTGGTTCTCTACCACTTGGGTATTCTCTTTATTTATGGATTCCATAGTTTCTTCCATCTTTTGTACTTTCTTTTGTAGCTGTTTGAATGCATACATAAGAACATATATTATCTGCCTTCTTAACTCTGGGGTATTAGTTATTGGGTCTACAAAATTCTTGCTTTTTTTTTTATAAGGCTTGATTTTATTTCCCCACAGTGTTTGAAGCTGCCTGCTCTTTTCATGACATTATGTGAAGTTTTCCTTAATAACTCTTAAGTCATTTATATTGTCTCTGCATAAGTTGTCAGTAATTCTTATCTTTATGATGTTATTGATTAGTTTCTAGGTTTAAATGTTCAATCTATAGATTTATCCACTCATTCTACTGAAAGTCCTTTCTGTAAAAACTTACCTTTCCTAAAGTCCCTCGTAAGTTCTCTCTGTTTTGCATAGCAGCTCTCCAGGAAACTTGCCCTAATGTAGTCCCCTCTCTTAAACTTTATTGTCCTCATTCATCTATGGAGTGATCAATTGGTATGAGACCAGGTGCTCCACTTGAGCAGTTTCTGTCTATAGGGTTTTCAAGTCAGGTCTCTTTTTTTTTTTCAGCTTAATACGTCCATTAAGAAAGCTGAGCAAATGTTTCCCCACTTTCCAGCTATGTATCCCAGTCTCTATTGTCCTGTGTGGCCCCCGGGATGGCCCCACAACTGTGAAGGGAAGGATCCCCAAATGGAGGGACCTATCCCCAAGAGAGTTTCAGTCCTGTCTCCCCACAAGCACTGTAAAGGGCTTGCTCTGGGAGACAGTGTCTCATCTCCTGTGTTTCCTCTCCTGAATCTTAATGTGTGCTTTTGTCCGTGGAGTTGTGTAAGATCAGGGCTCTAAACTTATGTCATTTTTACGAGGTTGTGGGGAGTATGTTTCAAGTCAGCCCTCCCTCTTACAGAAATTTGTGAAAGTTTTTCCCCTGCTTGAGGCTCTGTGTCCCAATGGAAAAAGTTTTTTATGTACACAGAGACTTAATTTTTAGAAGGTCTCATTCATTGTTGTTATCCTCTCCTGGCTGTGCATTTCTGACTATATTTGCCTGCCTATTTATACCATAGGGTAGGCCTTCCATTATATCCCATGGATTGTCCACTTCAATTCTTCTTCTGTCATCCATATGTACTGTCCAGCTCTCTTAGGCATAGCAGGTGATTGAGAAGACTATGGTCTGATAATAAATAAGTATACCTTATTTGAATACAATTCATAATAACCATACAAAACAGAGAAGCTGTAAATCTTTATGGAACCCAATGTCTCACTTTCCTCCCTGGAACACTGAGTGAATTCAAACCACTGATTGGCAATGCTACCAGAGCACTTAGTAATGACAGCCTTTTCTCCAAGGGGCATTAATAGAAAATAATCAGAGTCTTCATTATATGGATAAGTTCCATACATTGGAAGCTGCTTTAGAGCATATATAGCCTCCTGGAGAACATTGCTCCAATACTACAAAGTATTGCAATCTGGCTGACACTGTAATTGTGTCTTTAGAAGGTCAATTTGTTGTTCTGTCAAGCCAACTACTTCAAGGTTATGGGCAACATGACAGACTATTAAATTCCATATTTAATCCCATTGACACATTTCATTAGCTATGAAGTGAGTCCCTTGATCCATCATGAAATATCATCATGGTGGGTAAAGCATTACTCAGATTTACAAATGGTGGTCTTGACAAAAACACTGAATTCAGGGAGGGAAAATTCATATCCAAAATAAGTGTCTGTTTTACTAAGACATTGCCCTTTCTATACTATAAATGGCCCATTGTTATTGACTTATCACTAAATTGCTGTGTGGTCACACCAAAGAATGGTTCCATATCAAGGACTCAGTGTTAGTTTCTCTCACTGGATAGTTGAACACTCAACAGTGACTGTACCCAAATTGGCCTTAGTAAGGGAAAGTCCATATAGCTAAACTTGTCCATAGCCTCCATCATTGCTACCACAGTCTCTTTGTTCATGAACATATTGAGTAATGACAAAAATGGCTAAGGACATTATTCATCATTGCAAGAACATTGAAACAGCCCAAATGTTCAACCACAATTGAATGGATTGAGAAACTATGGTACAGTCACATGATGGAATACTATGCAGCATGCAGGAGCAATGGTTTTGTAAATTACTATCTAACTTGGAGGAACTGGTGAGCATTATGCTAAGTGAACTAACTTAGTCCCATAAAGACACATACTGTATAAGACCATTATTATAGAATGAATATGAGGATCCAAGAAGGGGGGATGGAGGGAGCTGACGGGTGAGGAGGGATGGGAGGCAGTTGCTAATCATATAGTTGCTAATCATAGCACAATTTGATGGAGGGTGGTGGTAAAGGAAATGGGAAAGATCTGATGTGGAAAACAATGTATTCAAACTTTGTAAATAAACAACTATAAAAGAAAAATTTTAAAAATAGCTCAAGAAAAGGATGATTGATTTTCATAGAATATATCATCTTATCCACTTGATTTATAAAATCTTTTTCTGTCAAGAGTATCCTTTAGAGATTCTCTACATGAGACCTTAATTATCTTTACTTCTTTGGCCCATTAAGTAAAGTTTATTCTCAAAATTCAAGTTACAATAATTAAAGACACGAAGGGGTAACCTAATAGTAAAAAGTTGTATGGTAAGCCAGAAGGCACATAGTTAAAATCCTCCAGCTGCTCTGCTCCATGGAGAAAGGATGGGCAATCACCTTCTGGTGAGTGCCTCTGGAAATCTGCTGAAGGGTCAACTATGGGTCAGTTCTGACTCAATGATACACAGCAACAACAATAAAACGGGCAAAATCTTGAATTATTCAGGAAGCATCAAAAGAAGATGGAAGGAATACATAGAGTCACTGTACCAAAAAGAACTGGCTAGCCCAGAACCATTTCAGGAAGTAGCATATGATGAAGAACCAATGGTAATAAAGGAAAAAGTTCAAGCTTCTCTGAAAGAATTAGTAAAAGGTAAGGTCTTAGGAATTGATGGAGAACCGATTGACATACTTCAACAAACGGATGGGCTCACCAGACTGTGCCAAGGAATCTGGACGGAAATTAACTTGCTAACTGACTGGAAAAGATCCAAATTCCCAAAAAGGATATCCAAAAGAATGGGAAATTACTGAACAACATCACTAATATCACATGCAGACACAATTGCTGAAGATTATCCAAAAATTATGTATAACAGTACATCAACAGAGAACTACCAAAAATGCAAGCTACATTTAGAAGAGGCCGTGGTACTAGGATTATCATTGCTGCTGTCAGATGGAGTTTAGCTGAAATCAGAGAATACCAATAGAGGCATTTGACTATGTGGATCTCAACAAATTGTGGCTAACATTGAAAAGAATGGGAATCCAGAATACTTGTTTGTGTTCACGAGAAACCTATACCTAGACCAAGAAGCTATCATCAAACAGACCAAAGAAATACTGCATAATTGAAAACCAAGATGAGTGCACCAATCTATATGCTGAAAAGATTATCTGGGAGGGTTTTTTGTGAAGAAAAATGTGACATTAGGATTGGAAGAAGGTTTATCAGTAGTCTGTTTTCTACAGATAGCACAATCTTTATTACCAAAACTGAGGAGAACTTGAACTGTTTGCTGCAGAAGATCAAGAACAGTAGCCTTCAAAATAAATTGCATCTTAACATCAAGAAAACAAAACTCCTCACTACTAGGCTAATAGCACTATTAGAGATAAAAAAAAAAAGATTAAGGTTACTAACAATGTCATCTTGCTCAGATCCACAATCAACACTCTTGACACCAGCAGTCAGGAAATCAAAAGACGAGTTGCCCTGGGAAAATATGCAGTCAAGAATATCTCCAGAATACTAAAAAGCAAGAAATCTGTCTAAAGACTAAAGTGCACCTGTTCCAGGCCATAGTCTTCTGAAGTGCTGCTATGCATCTGAAAGCTGGACAATTATTAAGAATGACAGAATAATTGATGCCTTTTGAATTGTGATGCTGGAGATGAGTATTGAACATACCATTGACTGCTGAGAGAACCAACAGGTTTCTCTTGGGGAAGGAAAAACCAGATTGCTTCTTGGAGGCAAGGATTTTGAAACTCTCATATACTTTGGGTATGTTATCAGGAGGTGCAGCTCCTTAGAGAAGGGCAACATGCTTGCAAGGGTAGAGAATCAATGCAGGAAAGGAAGACCCTGAATGCCACAGTGACCGTGGCAATGGGTCAGATGTGCCAGAGATAGTTAGGTTCATTCAGGATAGACCAAGGTTCAGAACCATTGTTTGTAGGGTTGCTTTAAGTTTTACTCAACTCAATGGCACATAAAAATAATTCACTTACCTCTTTCTTATACCTCCTTGTCCTGATTTCCTAGTCATACTCTTTCAAAAGTCACTGTGGCAATTGGACAATTAAAACAGACATTCGGATGGCGGGGAAGAAGAACAAACTGGGGAGGAGGGTAGAGAGAATGGTGCAGCAATGAAAACCCAAAATCCCTGTAAATGTTCATTATAACTAATAAAAAAAATTGCCACAACAATAAAAAAAAAGTCACTGATCAGAGATTCAGCACCTCACATCCAGCTAAATTATTAGCCATAGCCTATAGAATAAGTATGCAAACACACATATGGCCTTTTTACTTCCAAGCAAAATGTAAAACTATGTGTATTGCTTCCAGTTATACCCATTGGAAGGATTGCCCTTCACTGCTGTTCTTCAGGGAATCCTAGAAGGAAGGCTGCAGTACTGTTTCTGTCCACTTTCAAGCATTGTCTGTATATTGTGCAGAACTATTCATAAACAAGTCACACATTTTCTCTTTCTCTGTCAATTGATCATAAGGAACTCCCCATAAGTCTATACGTACCAACTGGGAAGCAAAATGTAATGTGAAAGGGGTGAAGACCAGTAGCATTTCGGCCTTCTCTTACCTGGTATATGCAACTCTTCCTTTTAATGTTGGAGAGAGTTCTGATGACCTGATTAAGTAAAAAGTTATGCTGCCAAATTAAAAGCAAGTGGTTTGAATCCACCAGTTGCTTCATGGGAGGAAAGGTGGATGATCTCTGCCCATCTGATTTACAGCATCTCAAAATCTGCTTGGAGGCTCAGCTGTGAGTCAGTTTTGACTTAATGGCATTGAGTTGATGTAATGATAGAGTTCTCCTGTGCACATCTAGCTTTATTGCTATGGGTCAGACAGACACATCTAGTTCATGATAGGAAGCTCAAGCCACATGATGTCCTGATATTATTCTAGTTTCTGTCTCATAATGGGTTACCTCTCTTTTTTTTTTTACTCTTCAAAATTATAAATCTTTTCCTATTAGCTAGCCAGATAGCTGTCTTCCAAATTTTTAGTGTAGATACATGAGCACATCTGTTAGTTGAAATACCTCAATCATAAATCTGTCAATTCTTAGAATCTTTTTGTTTTTAACCAGTGCCTTCTATGCAACTTGGACTTCTTCTTTCAATACCATTGGCTCTATCATATATGACCTCATAAAGCATTTGAGCATTTACTCGTTTTCTGGTATGGTGACTCTATATTCCTTCCACATATTTTTTTATGCTATATTTTCTAAATCAAGTCTCTTTAGACATACATTTTAGTCTTTTGTCCATATATGTGTGTTTGTATGTGCACAGATTTAGTGTGTGTTGTTGCTGTTGTTGTTGTTGTTGCTATGTGCTGTGAAGCCAGAACCAACCCACAACTTCAGTGGATTTTCAGAGGCAGTAAATCCCACAGGAAGAGATTGCCCATTTCCCCTGGAAGAGCTGGTGGTTTTACATGCCTTTAGATTGGCATCACAACCCCTTACCACTAGGACACCAGAGTTCCCTCTATGTGTGTGGTGTTG
>NW_006399759.1:1493470-1496747 GCF_000299155.1 Elephantulus edwardii | reverse complement strand
CTATGCATCTCTAGCAGTTTGTATCCACCAGTAGCTCTACAGGAGAAAGCTGAACAGTCCTTTCCCATTACCATTTATAGACCTAGGAACCTGAAAGCAAGGTTACTATGAGTCGCACCTGAAACCGCATTAGCTTGACTGTTTTGTTTTGGGTTGTTTTGGTGTGGTTTTTTTTTTTTTTAAGAGACAAAGATTAAAATTTTCTTGTGTTTGCAGAGGTTGGCAGGTTCCAGGTCCTTCAGATCTCACAACAGAGGCTTCTTACTCATATAGCTGAGGTAACTGATGGGTTCAAGGTGGGTAAGTATGACAAACCACTGGTACAAGACCAAGAACTGGTGATGAAGAGCAAGATTCAGGATCCTGATCAAGCAAAAATCAAGGAGCTTTACCAGACTTCCATATATATTCAATGTAGGCTCATAACAACACTGTCAAGAGAATGATTACATCAAAACTACCAAAACAGACCATTAGGAAGCAGCAACTTTAACCATCCAAATACTATGCTTTCTATGAAAATTAAACTGCTGCTTTTTCTTTTCTTTTTTCCTTTGCAGAAATTGAAACATTGATCATAAAATTTATATGAACATAGCAAAAACTAAAACTCAAACCTACTGTTGTTGAGTCTGCTTTTGTTCATGCTGACTCACCAGCATGCTTCTGGAGCTATAAATCTTAATGGGAGCAGACTGACAAATTGTTCTTCCATTGAGTGACTGGAGAATTTGAACCCCTCACCATTCAGTTAGCATCTCAACAGGTAACACACTATTCTACAAACATTAAGGGCTCAAAACAGCCCAAACAATTTTGAAAAGCAACATTAAAGTTGGAAGAATTACACGCATCAATTTCAAAACTTTCGACAAAATGGTAGTAGTCAAGACAATGTGGTAATGATAGAGACATAAAAATCAATGGAATTAAATTGATAGTCCAAAAATAAATCTACACATTTACAGTCTATTGATTTTCTACAAAGGTGCCAAGAAAATTAATGAGAAAATAGTCCTTCAACAGATGGTGCTGGGACAACTGGATGACCAAATGAGAAAGAATATATTTTATTTTCTATATGACACCTTCCCCACAGGATTGCAGTGTTTAGATTTGTTGATCATAAGGTTGCTCAGAGTCAAAACCAATTCAAGGACCTAGCGTATACCTAACAACAACCTCACATCATATAGAAAAAGTAAATAAAAATAAATCAATGTTTTAAGGGTAAAAAAAGTCTTGTGTAACAATTTTACTGTCATGAATCACAACTAGCTAAATGGCAACAACAACTGAATAGACAAATCCATAGTGACAGAGAGTAGTAGTTCTAGGTGTTTGTGAAGAGATAGAAAAGAAACTTGAGGAGTGTTTTTTAGAAGGTAATAAAAATGTTCTAGAATTAGGTAATGTTGTTGTTGATTGCCGTTGAGGCAAGCACAACTCATAGTGACCCCATGAGCAAAAGACCTGAAGCCTTTCTATAACTATTGTCAGAATTAGGTAATAGTGATGGTTAACATAGCTCTGTAAATATACTAAGATTCACTGAATTATACAATTGTAGAGGTGAGTGTTATTATATATAAATTATTTTTTTCTGAAGAAGTATTTTTTATTTGTTAGCTTAACAATATTACATACAAACTATGACAATCTATGTCCACATATATCTTTCTTCTTTCTCATTTACGATCAAAAGTTTGTATGTGACTCCAGAGGAACTGATGTAATCACTGTATGGAACATACTATATTAATATTTCATTATAGTTCACTCCAATCCATTTCATTTCTTATACTTTGAAACATCTTCATTATGTTGCTTGGTTAGATAGCCCCACAAGAAGCCTGCAGTGCCAAAGGTCAGTCCAGCTTGGACCCAATTGGGTTTGCTATTTAGAGGTTTCTGAACCTAGAACTTCAACCTCATTGAAAGGCTGCTCAGGAGCCTGGCCACAGCCAACAACTGAGAGAAGGGTTGCAACAATGTGGATGTGCTCTCTTATTGACAGGCTGCCTGTGAATCATATTTGAATAACATATATACTGCCTATGAGGTGGATTGATTCAGTGACTGGGGTAATAGGGATGGGTGTGTCAGAGGCAATGCGATTGGCACAGGATAGAGCAGGGTTTAGGACTGTTGTACATAGGGTCGCTATGAGTCGCAAATGACTAAACGGCACATAACACCAACAACAAATACACTGCCTGCCTTTGAATGTATGTCACTCAGCTAC
This sequence comes from Elephantulus edwardii, assembly GCF_000299155.1. Taxonomy (NCBI): domain Eukaryota; kingdom Metazoa; phylum Chordata; class Mammalia; order Macroscelidea; family Macroscelididae; genus Elephantulus; species Elephantulus edwardii. Next base: position 1,494,502 of record NW_006399759.1, on the reverse strand, counting down.
CTACCCCCTGTCACTGTAGACATTCAACAGGAAGTATAAATATACACACAAAACAGATCCTCATTTAAGGATTTCTAAACATGTTTAGTGATATTGGTTACGTCAACCTTCTCATTATTTCAAATTGTAGTTCTTCTGCTCCCATTAACCTAATCTCAGAGTCCTCCAGCCTTCTCATGTATATTTTAGAGTATTTATTTTTTGCCATTTGATCTCATAATTTTTTACAGTAACTTTTATTGAGATCTGAGTGAAGATTTACCAAATAAATTAATTTTTCATTCAACCATTCATACACATTGTGTTTAATAACATTAGTTAGTTTCAATACCTACCATGTAATCACACATTCCTAGACTTCCCTATAATTCTGATTTTCACTCATTCTTCTATATTTCTGTTTTTCTTTAATGATGTTGTGCTCTTTATTCCCTTATTATATCTTGCCTTATTCTTCACCCATCTTAATGTGCACCCATCGTTCATTTACTAATCTTCACTCCCCACTTCCTCACTTCTTATCCCTGGCAACCACCCAAGAATGATTCTGTGTGTAAACCTTTCCTCAAATTTTTATAATAGTGATTATATATTTGCCCTATTGTGACTTCACTCAGCACAATGTCTTCATTACTGGTTTTCAGTATTGCAAAGCAGTCATTCCATTGTGTGAATGTACCTTAGTTTGTTATTCACTCACCCACTATTTTGATTTGTTTCAATGTCCTTGCTATTGTAAATAATATTGCAATGAATGTAGGTCTACATGTACCTCTTTATGTTGTGGTCCTTATTTATTTGATGCATACAACGAGTAGTAATATTGCTGGACCCAATGCCATCTCTAGCTAACTCTCTAAGCAAACATCACACTGCTTTCCATAATGTTCCCACCGTGCTGCAGCCCCATAAAGCAGTGAATGATAGTTCCAATCTCTCCACACCCTTAACAGCAATTCTTGTTTGCTGTCTTATAAGAATTTGCTATTGGATCCAAGATGGTGGCAGAGGCAGAGACAGCATGGTGAGCTG
>NW_006399759.1:1490124-1491220 GCF_000299155.1 Elephantulus edwardii | reverse complement strand
CAAACTGTGCAGCTCTGCAACTGCATCCTGGCCCATCCTCACCTTTCTGCCCCCAACCCTCACCTCCTTGTACCCCCAACATGTTTTTCCCAATAAAAAAAAAGAAAAAAAAAGAATTTGCTATTGTTGTTGGAGCGAAATGATATCTCATTGTTACTTTCATTCATATCTTTCTTGCAACTAATGATCTTGCTCAAATTTTTCATGTGTTTGTTGATCATCTGAATGTCTTCTTTGTGAAGTGTCTAGTCTTATCCTCTAGCCATATTGTAACTGACTTGTCTGTCTTCTTGTGAGGTGTTGGTGTTGTCTACAATTTTTAGAGATGAGGACATTTCCAGATATGCCATTGTTGTTGCTGTTGTTATATGCCATTGAGTCAACTGTGACTCATAGCGACCCTATGTACAATAGCTTTGAACGCACCTCTATCCTGAGCCAATCTCATTGTCTGTAACACACCTACCTTCATTACCCCAGTTATTATGTTAGTCTATTTCATCAAAGGTCTTCCTCTCCTGCACTGTCCCTCGACCCTTCCAAGTATGATATCCTTTTCCAAAGACTACTAAATAAACTATAAATAGATCTCTTGTATCTATGGTTAGATTTAGTCCTAAATAGTTCAACTGTTGCATAGCTATTGTAAATGGTATTGTTTTCCTTCTCAGAGTCCTTTCTGTTATAGTAGAGAAAAATAACTGATTGTTGTATCAGATTTGTGCCTTTTGACTTTGCTGAACTGAACAATTAGATCCGGTAATTTTCTTGCTAAGTCTTTGGCATTTTCTACATATAGGATTCTAACATCTACAAATAGAGATCTTTTCCCTTCCTCTTTTCAAATTTGTAAGCATTTTATTTCCTTTTCTTGTCATATATTCTTGTCAAAGTTTTGGATAAAACTTTCAATGTAATAATGAACATGAGTGGTGACAAAGGGCAACCTTATTTGATTCACATTTGCAAGGAGAATGCTTCTAATCTTTGTCCATTGAGGATAATGTAAGCCCTTGGTGCATATGTGTGTGTGGATAGAAATAGAAATAGAGATAGAGAGAGAGATAGAGATAGATATATGATTTTATATAGATAT
>NW_006399759.1:1488208-1489855 GCF_000299155.1 Elephantulus edwardii | reverse complement strand
TTTTGTCAAATGTCTTTTCTGCATTAATTGAGATGATTATGTGGGGTTTTAGATATAGTGGATGATATTTTTACTTTTTCTGAATATTGAACCATTCTTTCATACAAGATATTAATCTTACTTGATCATGATGGATGATATTTTTTTTAACATGATGCTAGATTAGATTACCTAGAATCTCATTGTGGATTTTTGTATCTAAGTTAATTAGGGAAATTTGCTTTGAAATTTCTTTTATAGTGGTCCCTCTGTCAGGCTTTTTTAGAGTTATGTTTACTTCTCAGAATGACTTCAAGATTAGTTAATTGTTTTCTATATTCTGAAATATGTTTATTAACACTAGTACCAGCTCATCTCTGAATGTTTAATAAAATTTGCCAGTGAAATTGCCTGGTCCAGGACTTCGGTTGGAAATGCTAGTATTACTTGTTCAACTTCTTTTGTGATGAGTCTATACAAATTGTCTACTTCTGTTTGAATTAGTTTAGGTACACAGTGAGTTTCCAAATATTTGTCCATTTCTTTTTTTAAAAAAATTGTGATTTTAATGAAAGTTCAGGTTTTCTGTAAACTTTTGTTGAAGTCACAGTAAAAGTTAAAAATAAAATGTTCACTTCTTGCAGGTTTTCAACTTTTCTGTAGTATAGTTTTTCATGTTGTTGTTATTTGCCATTGAGTTGGAGATGATGCATAGCTAGTCCTTCAGTGGGTTTTCAGAGGCTTTAAACTGCGTGGAAGGAGATTGTTGCTCTTTCTCCTGTAAAGCAGCTGGTGGATTCAAACTCTATGCCTTTGATTTGGCAGCACAACTTCTTACACCAGGCCATCAGAGCTCCTAGTCTGTTATTTTCCATTTTATTTTGGTTGCTTATTTGTGATGTCACTCTTTCATTCTTTTTTCAATGTTGCGCCTTCTTGTTCTCTTATTTTGTTGATTTTGCCAGGGGCTTGTCTATTTTATTAATCCTTTAAAAGTATCAACTTCTAATCTTGTTGATGCATTTATTTTTTGCATTCTTGCGCAGTGTTACTAATATTTTATTCTTTCTAGTTTTCTGTATTATTCATTTTGTTTATGGCTTCCTCTTATCATTTCCTGTTGCACTTCTCTGACTTGCAGGGAAGTGCTGGGTGATAGAATTAACTACTCAAAAATATTCGTTATTCAAGAGGGGTAAGGCAAGAGGAACTCAGAGTTTAATATCCTCCCAACCAGTACATCCTCATAGCTTTTATTGACAAGTCTCTCATTACATAAGCAGTAACATATGTTAACTGGGTTCCAAGATGGTTTTTTGGTTGTTTTTTCTTCTTTTCTGACCCTCCATATTTCCATAATACCATCTTTACTCGAAGGCTGTGTCTGTGGGAAAATCAAGGTTTACACATACAAACACATTCACAAGACAGAGTGGTTTTGTGTTTGTGGCTTTTTGTTGTTTTTGTTTTGTTTTTTCTCTTGCTTTCATACACATTTAGGGTAGACTATTCTCTTACTTTGATTATATCCCTTAGATTGCTGCTGCTGCTGCTGCTGCTGCTGTTGTTGTTGTTGTTGTTATGTGCTCTTAAGTCAACTAACACTCATATCTACCTGATGCACAATAGCTCACTGTTTGCTACACACCTACCACCATTACCTAAATT
>NW_006399759.1:1486089-1487833 GCF_000299155.1 Elephantulus edwardii | reverse complement strand
CTTAGCTTCTAATCTGACATCCTTGCTCTTCAGCATTCTAAAGAGATCCTTAAAACCAGGTTTTCCTAATGCAATTGCTCTTTCGATTTCCTGACTGCTGGTGCCAAGAATGTTGACTGTGGAACCAAGTAAGCTGAAATTGTTGACAAGCTCAATCTCTTCTCCATCTATCATGGTGCTGCCAATGGACCCAGTGATGGGAATATCTGTTTTCTTGATGTTGAGCTTCAATTCATATTGAAGACTGCAGTACTTGACCTTCTACAGCAAGCAAGGTTGTGTCATATTCATAATGGAGTTTGTTGATGAATCTTCCTCCAATTCTGATGCCACATTCCTCTTCATAAAGTCCAGCCTCCTGAATGATCTGATCTGCATATAGATTGAAAATATATGAGGGGCATCACTCTTCGTGTGTTGCAGCAGTCTGCTGTGTATCCAGTCAATTAACCAGGTGCCTGCCTTTAAAATTTCTTACGGTGTCCTGGACTGGTCTCTTGCCTGGAGCACTAGACTGTGACACCACTGTCTGGCAAGGCCTCCCTTCCAACTGTAGGCCTATGGCCCTGCAGCCTGGATTTCCAGACCCACCACTTGGAGGACCTTGCCCTGTTTTCTGGACCTTTCCACCCACCATCTGGAAGCTCTGCACTGGCCCCCCACCTGTAAGTCTCAGCCCCGCTGCCTGGATGCTCTACCCACCACCTGGAAGCCCCGGCCTCTCCACCTGGAAGTATCAGCCTCTGCCATCTGAAAGTCCAACCCCCGCTACCTGGAGGACCTGGCCCCACTGCCTGGACACCCCATCCCCAGCACATGGAGTATGACCTGCCACTGCCATTCTGAACTGTGCCAGGGACATCAGCATGACAGTTGAACCCATTTCATTTCCTTCCCACCCCTAAAGCCTGAGCTGCCGTTAGCCTGGGGCATCTTGGACAGGTTAGCTGCAGTAGTTGTCTGACAGAGGAGGCTGCTAATTCACAAGCTATATCTCTCCCAACTGAAGCAAGTCTTCCCTTGAGTCCAAATTTCAGAGAGAAAATCAGACAGGGTAGCTGCCCCACTCTCCTCTGGACTAATGTCATCAGACCAAGAGCCTGATATCACTTCAGGCGTGAAAAACTCCATCACAACAATGTCATGGAAGAAGCAGTCTACCTCACACCATACACAAACCCAAAACAAGATGTCACCCAAAAAAAGTATGGTGCAATTGATTTCCTGAAGCCAGAAAGCATGATTGAACTTTCTTACACAGAGTTTAAAAGAACAATGATTGAATATTATCAATGATTGAATGACAAAGTTGAAGAATTATAAGACACCTCAAGCAAAAACCAAGAGAAACTTAGAAAAAAACAAACACCCCCAATCCAAAACAATGCAGATAAAACAAAAAAGGCATTAGAGGCTCTGGGAAAACAAGAAATCACAATCCAAAATATGAGGATCAATGTTTCAGGTGCTGTCAACATGTTGGAGTGACATACGAATAGAGTTGAGGAACACGGAACCAATGAAATAGAAGGTAGAATTGTCTCCGCTGATCTGCCAAAAGAAAAAGCAAAATCAAAAAGAAAGGAAAAAGAAGAAAGCCTAAGAGTGATGTGGGACATGATCAAGAGGAATAACAGGCATCTCAGAACAGGAAGAAGCAAGTAAAGGCACTGAGAAAGTTGTGGAAGAACTTTTATAATAAAATGTTCCAGGCATATTGAAGAATGAGAGAATATATATTTAA
>NW_006399759.1:1483812-1485289 GCF_000299155.1 Elephantulus edwardii | reverse complement strand
GTAGCAACAAAACCAAAAAGAACTCAACAAAATGATAGCAATAAAACCTTGCTTCTCAATAATTACACTGAATGTGAATGGCTTAAGTGCAATACTGAAGAGAAAAAGAGTAACAGATTGAATAAAAAAAAAACCCCAAAACCCACCAATATTCTGTCTACAAGTGACACACCTTAAAAATGAAGAAAAAGACTAAAAATAAAAGGGTGGAAAAAATATACTAAGCAAATGGCAATCAGAAAAAAGGATGTATGCATCCACATAACTTGACAGTAAATAACAACAAGTCGTGAATGCATACATCAGCATAACTAGTATGTTGTTGTTGTTATGTGTCATGACTCATAGCAATCCTACGTACAACAGTCCTAAACTCTGCTCTATCCTGGGCCAATCTCACTATCTCCGACACACTTAACTCTATGACCCCAGGCATTGAATCTATCTGTCTCATCGAGGGTCTTCCTCTCCTGTTCTGTCCCTCCACCCTCCCAAGCATGACGCCACTTTCTAAAGACTGGTCCCCTCTTGCAACATGTCCAAATTATGTCAGATGAAGCTTCAGAATCCTTGCTTCCAAGGAGCAACCTGGTACAATCCTCTCCAGCACAAACCTTTCTTATCAGTCCATGGTATATTCAATACTCTTCTCCAACACCATAGCTCAAACTGCAAAATATACAAAACAAACATTAACAAAACTGGAAAAGTATATAGACAACATCACTATAGTAGTAGGTGACTTCAATACTCCACTCTCAAGAAAAGATAGAACTACTAGAAAGAAACTCAACAAAGATGATGAATAATTAAACCATACAATAAAATAAACCTACTTGGTTTTATATACATATTAATGGATCAAAAAAAGTACATTATGCCTTCTTCTCCAATGTTCATGGAGCATTCTCCAGAAAGATCACATTTTAGAACACAAGGCAAGCATCAGTAAATTAAGAAACATAAAAATAATATAAAATATCTTCTCAGACCACAGTGCTACAAAATTAGAAATTAATAACAAGAGGATAAAGGGGAGAAACATACATTTGGACACTGAGCACAAACTTGCTTGAACATGAATGGGTAATAGAAGGAATAAAAAGTTAATTTAAAAAGTTTCTTGAAACAAATGGCAATGAAGACTCAACTTATTAAAACTCTGGAAAATAGCCAAAGCTGTAATCAGATGTTAGTTTATAGCAATAGCAGACACATGAGAAGACAAGAAAAAAAAATCATAATTGACCCTCTAACAGTGTTTGGTGGAGCTTCCTGATTAAAACAAGCTTGGAAGCAGAAATGGCACCCACTTCAGAAACAGCTTGCCTCCAAAAACACCATGAAGTGGAGAAATGATGAAAGTTATACAAGAGTTCAGGTCTTTCATTCATAGGGTCACTATGAATCATCTATGACTTGATGGCACTTAACAACATAGAGAGAGCTCTGTTGGCCTAGTAGATAGAAAGTTATG
>NW_006399759.1:1471651-1480292 GCF_000299155.1 Elephantulus edwardii | reverse complement strand
TAAAAAAAAGAAACCAGACACACACAAACACACACAAGAAGGACATAATGCCACTGTTATAAAACAGGATTGAGATGAGTGTTGGGGGGAAACTAAGAAAAGAGGGGATAAATAATATACACTGCATTGAAGCAGATGAGGGAAAGAACTATTTAAAATGAATATATAATTAGGTATTATTTGTCTGACAATAGTCCAGAATAAGAGGTGCAAAGTGGACTAGGGTGTAGGGAGAGGAAATTGTGCAACATTGAAAGAATTTTTTACAAAGAGAAAAGCTAATTTAGGAAGGGTAGGGAGAAAAATGTGTAACAATGAATGAATGGAAATCCAAGTTCTCTATAAACTTTCCTTAAAATCTCAATTTAAATAAAAGAGATTAAAACATAAAAAGAGGTAGAGCAGGGTTCAGAGCTATTATACATAGGGTTGCTATGAGTCTCAACTGACTCAATGGCGCATAACAAAAACAACAGTGTTGTATTAGAATATTTGGTGTTAATTGGTTTTATTTAATTTATAACTTGCTTAAAGGCCAGTTGGACACTGGTAATATATTTTCACAAATACAAAAAATTAAAAAAAGAAGAAAAGTTATGGAAACAGGACACATCCCTTTCCTGATTTTGAACCATTCCTTATTCCCTTCCTCTATTCTGATGACTGCTTTCCTATCCAAGTATAGGTTTTTCATAAGCACAATCAAGTGTTCTGGGATTTTCATTCTTCTCAATGTTAGCCATTATTAGTTGCAATCCACACAGTCAAATATCTTTGCATAGTCAATGAAACACAGACATACTTTTAATCTAGGCAGCTTCTGCCTTGGTTTACTTACCTCTACATGAAGTATTCATTACTTTCCCTTTTTTACATTGATGAAGCTTACACTATAGTTACCCTTAGAGTTTACTCTATAAATCACTGTTTTATTAAGTCTAAAAAAGTTCACTATCTTGAAATTTCCTCGACTACCTATTTCCATTTAGAAGTTCTGTCGCTACACTTCTTATTCTGTCTGTGTGCACTATGTTGTTGTGAGGTGACACTGAGTCAATAACAACTCATAGCTATCTGATGAACAGATTTGAACCTTGCCCTTTCCTGTGCCATCTTCACTATCTCTGATATGCTCAAGCTCATTGTTATACCCATTGTGTCAATACATGTCGTTGAGACTCTATTTCTTTTTCTCTAACTCTCCACCTTTCCCAAAAGTATGCCCTTTTCCAAGAATTGACTTCTTCTGACAACATGTTGTTGTTGTTGTTGTTGTTTGTAAGTGCCGTCAAGTCATAGGCGAATCATAGCGACCCTATGAACAAAAGTCCTCGACACTTGCATGAGTGCCTTTCATCCTTTCTCCAGGTTCATAGGGTTTCTAGAGACAAGCTATTTATGGACGTGAATGCCACTTCTGCTTCCAAGTTTGTTTCAACCAGGGAGCACCACTAAATACTGTCCCAGCGTGGGTAACTGTTATCACATTTGACACATCAGTGTCACAGTGTTCAGCTTCACAGTGCCCACAAGTTACCTCTGTATGGCAAGTGGACACATCAGGGCTATACATCCTAGAAGACTATTTGAACAAAAACAATGAAACAGGCCTTAGGGCCATGGATTAGAATCACCCACCTTTGGCTTGATAGCATCGCTTTCAATCCAGGAGGCCAACTGGTCTCTCTCTGTGTTGTTAAGGGCCATTGAGTCATAGGCGGCCCAATAGCAACCCTATGAACAAAAGTTTTTGACACTTGCGTGCACAACTTTCATCCTTTCTCCAGGTTCACAGGGTTTCCAGAGGCAAGCTATTTACTGAAGTATGTCTGAAAACATACCCATGTTATTGTTGTTGTTATGTGCCACTGAGTCTCTTGCAAGTCATAGTGACCCTATGTACAACAGCTCTGAACCCTTCTCTATCCTAAGCCAATCTTATTGTTTCTGACACACCTACCCAAATTACCACAGTCACTGAGTCAACATGTCTCAGCCAGTGTCTTCCTCTCTTGTGCTGTCCCTCCACCCTCTCAAGTATGATATCCCTCTCCAAGGACTGGTCCCTCCTTGCAACATGCTCAAAGTATGTCAGACTGAGCTTCAGAATCTTTCCTTCAAGGAGTAGCCTGGTTTCACTCTTCCAGGGCAAAACTGTTCTTCTGGCAGTCCATGGTCCATAGTCTATAGTCAATAAAATTCAGATTGATATGAATCCCATTCTTCTCAACATTATCCATAATTTGTTACAATCTATACAATCAAATTACATAGTAAATAATATTCAGATAAACACCCTTCTGATTCTCTCTACTTTCTGCCAATATCCATCTGATATTAGCAATGATACAATCAATGATTTACTCACTGCAAATACTCTTGATAAACAGCAACTATATACCTGGGCCTCACCTGATGGACTACATAATAATCAGATTGACTACTTCTGTAGAAAAAGTCAATGAAAAAGCTCAATATCAGCAGTCAGAATAAGACTAGTCACTGACTGTGGAATAGAAAATCAATTACTCACATACAAATTCGAACTAAAGGTACAGAAAATGAAAATAAGTTCACAAGAACCAAAATGCGACCTTGGTCTATCTCATCTGAATTTAAAAACTATATCAAGATCAAGAATAAAATTGAAGGAAGAGGTCAGGGAAGGAGGAGGAAGAAAAGACTAGGGCAGCTGAGATTAGTGAACAGGTAGGCGAGGTGAAAGAATAGGCAAGGTGGAGTGAGGATTGGCTGAGAGGTGGTGATAAAAGGCATTGGTCAATTGTAATTAATGTCAAACATACTGTATATGAATGACTATAAGAAAACCAACAAAAAAGGGAGAAATTAGAGTTCAAGAGCAGATGAATTGTGGGATAACATAAAGGAAACCATCCATAAAGAAAGCAAAAGTTTATTGCAAAGATAAGGGAGAAAAGAAAAACCCTAAAATGATGTCACAGAGACTAAAATGGCACTGGAATGTTGTTGTTATTGTTATGTGCCATCGAGTCGCTTGCGACTCATAGTGACCCTATGTACAAGAGCCATAAACGCCGTTCTATCCTGTGCCAACCTCACTGTCTCAAACACACTCATTCCCACCATTCCACTCACAGAATTGATCCATCTCATCGAGGGTCTTCCTCTCCTGTGCTGTCCCTCCACTTTCCCAAACATGATGTCCCTCTCCAAGGACGAGTCCCTCCTTGCAACATGCCCAAAGTATGTCAGACAAAGCTTCAGAATCCTTGACTCCAGGAAACATTCTGGCTTCACCCTTTCCAGGACAAACTTGTTTGTTCTCCTAGCAGTCCATGGTATATTCAACACTCTTCTCCAGCACCATGACTCAAAGGTATCAATGAATAAATGTTGAACTAAACTAATTGAACAGAAGAGTTCAAGGGGCAGTTCAATATGACAAATCAAAGCATTATAATGAAATATAATACTTTCTGGAGTTAGAAAAGCAAAAGGGTTATAAGGTCATAAATAAGTCATATTTCTCCTAAAGCAGGGAGGAGAGCAGATGGTGGATTCATAACACCAGAAAAGTTTAGTATTTGTATGAACAGCACATTCTTACTGCACTATACCACCAGAGCTCTTCCAATCATATATAACAAAACAAACCAATACAAAGGCAACATGACCACAATGTATTTGAGGCAGTAGATGATAACTGTAACCACTGAAAAATTCAGAGTAACAGGACACAAAACAGTGACCAAAATACAGAATCAGATAACCTTTCTGAGTAAGAAGAGCTATTGAAAATTTCTGATAAGGAATCTAAAAGAATAACAGTTGTATGGGCTGAGAAAAACATAGAAGATTGGGGGGAAATTGAAAAATTAAATATATAAAATAAATTGAAAAGTGAAGACGTAGAAAAATCATATTGAAAAGGTCATAAGAGACAAATTGAGACCAAATTTAGAAGGCCATACCTGTGGTATAAAGAGGCTGACAACTATAGCCAGAAATACACACCAGGAGAGGATAAAACTGATGAATGGGACCTTCTAAAGATTAAATCCCTGAGCACATCAAAAACTTTTCCAACAGAGTGAAAATAAAGCCTACTGACCAGAAAAAAAAGCATTTGGCAGTACCTACCATTTCAGACAAAAGTCTCATTGCAAAAGTTTACAGAAGCCTATAGAGCCTCCACAAGGAAAAGACTGATAACACAATTACTAAGTGGGCAAAAGACATGGAAAGAGTTTTCACAGAAGAAGATATTCAGATGGCCAACAGACACATGAAGAAATACTCAGAATTACTAGTAATAAGAGAGATGCAAATAAAAACAACAATTAGATACCATTGAACCTCAGTAGCAATAGCAACATTTAATAGGAGGAAAGCAAGCCATTAATGTTGGGAAGGATATGGAGAGAGAAGAACTCTTATACACTGTTGATAGAATTAAAAAATGGTATAATCACTCTGGAAGGCAGTTTGGTATTTCCTCAAAAAGTCAAACATAGAAATTTTATATGACCCAGCTATTACATTGCTTGGAATATACCACAAAAAAAAGGAAAACTGAAATGCAAACAGAGATTTGTACACCAATATTCATAGCAGCATTATTCACCATTGCAAGAACATGGAAACAGTACAAATGTCCAACCACAATTGAATGGAATACTACACAGCATGCATGATCAATGATTCTGTAAACTACTACCTATGTTGTGAGGGACTGGAGAGCATTATGCTAAGTGAACTAACACAGTCCCATAAAGGCAAATATTGTATAAGACCATTATTGTAGAAACAGAAAGATAAGTAGTAAAGTGTATATGCAGATCCATGGAGGGAGCGGAAAGAACAGAGGAGTGAGGATAGGCACATGGGTAATCACAGGGTCACACAATTTGATGGGTAGAGGGAGAGGTGGGTAAAGGAATTGAGAAAGATCCAGTGTGTAAAACAATGTATACAAACTTTGTAAGCAAGCCACAATTGAAAAGATTGAGGAAATTATGGAATATTCACACAATGGAATACTACGCAGCACACAGGAGCAATGATTTTTTTAATTACTGCCTAACTTGGAAGGGACTGGAGAGCATTATGCTGCGTGAACTAACACAGTTCCATTAGGACAAATACTGTATAAAACCATCATTGTAGAATGAGTATGAGGATTCAAGGGAGTGGCAGTGGAAGCAGAGGGTGAGGATGGGTGGGCGGGAGGGGGGTTGTTAATCAGAGGGTTGCACAATTTGATGGGTGAAGGAGGGTGAAGGAAATGGAAAGATCTAGTGAGAAAAACATGTTCAAACTTTGTAAATAAACCAGTATAAAAGAAAAAATTAAAAAGAAAAAGAAATGTATTTTAAAAATAACATATTTGGAATGAATAAATCATTGATTGTTTAAAAAAATAAGATATAAGATAGTGCAGTAGAATTACTATTTTTTGCTGAGTTGCAAAAAAAAAGAAAAAACCCAGCCTGGAAAATAAAAAAAGCGAGAAAACATTTTGTACTGTTGTACATAAAGTTGTTAGTAATCTGAGTTGACTCAATATCAGCTAACAACAATAATTCTTACTAGAGCAAATTGATTATATAAGATACACATAATGTATTTTCATTTGGTGTTTTTGTTATGTGTCATCAAGTTGACTGTGACTCACAGCTCCTCAATAAACAATGGATCTGCAAGGTTGAACAGTAAAGGAAATAGAGAAATGAAACTAAGAGGCACAAAAAAGGGAGGGAACTCAGAATAGAAAGACAAAACAGAGAGAGAAAAGTAAAATAAAGAGAGAAAATAGCAAGAGAAATGGGGGGGAAGCTTGAGGGCAGTAAAAGAAAACAATACTATGAAAAAATCCAATAAAAAACAAAAATCTGAAAAGTGATGGTAAATAAAAAGTGGGAGAGAGGAGAGGCATTGGAGGAGGGTGGGCTAATCACCTGATTGGCACCCTTGTCTCTCACTAGTGTAGTGTGTAGAGGTAAGGTATCTGGACTGTGACAATTTGTCTGCCAATGTGGCAGAAGTTTGAGGTTAGGATGATAAGGCTAGTCAGTTCAGTTTCTGCTTATCTGAGAGGTCTCTTGGACCAGAAGATGGGGCCCAAGTAATGGACAGTACTCTGTATGGCTTAGCAAGTTTCAAGAGGCAGTGCACCCATCCTGGGACAGTTTCTGCAGGTCTCACAGGAACCTAGTGTAGTTCATTTGCATAGGAAGTTGTCTTTGCTCATCCAGGGGATGGCTGCTAACAAGACACAGCACAGCACACCACAGACTGGCATCTGAAGTGCTTCTCTGAATGTAGCGCTAGGTCACACTCTCAATGCCAAAATGAAATTAGTGTGGGCTCAACCTCGAAGGAGCTGAGAAAGGCTGGATGAACACCACCAGCTACCTGGTAGTGAGAGTGAAGTCACTTTCCTGATTGCTTGGAGGAGATGAGGAACACTGAGAGATATCATATCTTTCTTGTCATCAGCCAGATGCTGGTGTGGAAGAAACTACAGCTTCGCTACCAACCAGATTGTTGTGTTGTTGTTGGGTTCTTTAAGGACAAGTACAATTCATAGTGATCCTAGGAACAAAAGGTCTGACCCTGTTCTATCCTGTGCACCTTCCTAACACACCAGAGCCTATTGTAGCAGCCACCATGTCAATCCACCTGGTCGAGGGTCTTCCTCTACTTCACCAACCCTCAACTCTTCCCAGCATCCTGTCCCTCTCCAACGAATAGCCTCTCCTAGCAACATGCCCAAAGTATGTGCAGTGAAGCCTCATCATTCTTTCCTCCAAAGAGCACTCTGGCTGCACCATCTCCAAGATACAACATGCAACTGTTTGTTCCCTTGGCCATCCATGAAATGTTTATTGCTCTTCTCATACACCACAGGTCAAAGGCATGAGTTATTTTTCTGTCATCATTATTCATTGTCCCATTCTCAGAGACATAGCAAGTAATTGAAAAGACCATGGCCTAAATCAGAGACACCTTAGTCCTCAAACTGACATCATTACTCCTCAATAATTTGGAGAGGTCCCTAACTGCAAATTTTCCCAGTGCACTGTGTCTCCTTATTTCCTGACTGCAGGTAACAAGGGTATTAAATAGTCATTCAAAATGTCCACACTGTGTTTAAAATTCTGTGCCCTCTCAACCCAATTATTTGTAGATTTCATTCAGGTTTTTTATTCTGTCAATGTTTAAATGTTATCTTTTTCTTTTACATTTAGGATTTCAGAATTACCACTATCTTTGATTTAAGGAGTTGCATCATTAACTCAAGGGCCACACCTTTCTGCCAGTCCAAGTCCAACAGTGGCCCCATGGGAGAAAGAGACAATCTCCTCTTCTGCCATTTATAGCCTCAGAAACCCAATGGAGGGTCATCTATGAGTTGGTTCAACTCAACAGCAATGAGTGAGTGAGTGAGTGAGTGAGTGAGTGAGTGAGTGAGTGAGTTGAAGAGAGTCTGTATTCCCATCTGCATACTCCATCATTTTCCCTCGCAGTTCATGGATGTTTATTTGGATTTAAGGGGGAAAAAAGCTGCAGTGTTCAAGGTAATACTCATTGCTTTGTGAGCTAGTTTAGTCATTATCTGAAAGATGACTTCAGTAGATAGTTACTGTTCCAGGCTTAGAGTCCACCTCAGGGTAATATTGTTGTGTTGTTGTTATGTGCCATTCAGTCACTTATGACACATAGCGACCCTCTGTACAACAGCTCTGAACCCTGATCTATCCTGACCCAACCTTACTGTCTCTGACACGCCTACCCTCATTATCCCAGTCAAATTCAATTCATCTCATACAGAGGCTTCCTCTCCTGCTCTGTCCCTCCACCCTTCCAAGATGATGTCCCTCCCTAAGGTCTGCTATGTCAGATGGAACTTCAGAATCTACCTCTAAGGAGCCTCCTGATTTCACCCTCACTAGGATGAACCTGTTTGCTCTTCTAGCAGTCCATGGTATACTCCATACTCATCTCCAGCACGACAATTCAAAGACATCAATTCTCCTTCTATCATCCCTAGTCATTATACAACTTTCTCTTTTTTTCCACAAATAATCACTTTTATTTATCATTATTTAAAGTCTGAATTTTAAAGATATTCCTGAACTGGCGGCTCACAGCCATCAACTCATTCAACTTTAACACCTGTCTTATCTCCAATAGCTTTTCCAGAGCTACTACCTTCACCATGAACCTCAATAAGTTTTCCAAATTCAAATAGGTGCTTCTTCAGCATTTTTATTTTTTTAACAAATACATCATGAAGAGGACATACAGACTGGCAAGCCTTTTCTATCTCTTTCCCAGTGCTGTTTGGAATCAATTTAATGAGCACTTCTTTTAAGTAATTTGTCTGCGCCTCTTGGGTCATGTTTTCCATCATCTTCTTCCAGGTCTGTTGGTGCTAAGCATAAGAAGTCTTCCAAATTTGATTGTTGCATTTTTATTTTTTTTAAAAAAAAACCAACACAAAACAGATGAATCAAATAGCTATCAGTACCCTTGACATGTTCAAGGCCTCAAACCTGTTCATGAGATGATTCTGAAATTCAGGTGGTATGAAATCAAAGTCATATTTTGGCTCCTGTGGATTTGGTTTAATTTTCCTCAGCTTCAGCTTGAACTT
>NW_006399759.1:1462434-1468336 GCF_000299155.1 Elephantulus edwardii | reverse complement strand
TTAGATCCTCCCAGAAGAGCTGTGGGTGAGCATTAACATTGCTGGTAAGTATATTCATTTTCTCCTGGACACAAGAGCATACCATTTGGTCCTAAAAGCCTTCTGAGGTCCCAACTCTTCTCACTATTTCTTAGTTGTTGGAACTGACAGAAAACCTCATAAGCAGTTCCTTACTTCACATCTGCCTTGCATGTGGACTTCCCAGCTGTAAAACAACCCAGTGGTAGATTGAATTTGGTCCAGGACTTAAGAACAACAAATGTCGTAGTTGAGCCTCTACATCTTGTGGTTCCTAACCTTTATACTACAATAGACAAAGTGCTAGTCAATAAGCCTTTTATTTTAAGAACTACCTTCCTTCTGTAACTTGATTTGTGCCACTGTTAGAACCTCCACTTGGAACATTATTGCTTTTAATTTTTGACTCATGTACTTCTTTCTTGTTGGTTTAATTTGTGTCTTCTAGGCTGCAACAGTTCCATGATACAGCTTCAAGGATATGAACATGTATGGCTAAGCACAATTGATAACAGTGTGTCTAAATTCCAAAATCAATCTCCACAATAGTCTAAGTGTTTCCTATTGCCAAAGGGGTCCTTTAGAGTAGTGAGAGAGATCTTCACCCTGAAATCTACAGCGTCTCTTTTCAGCAGGAAGTAGCTAAGAGAATACGCCGTCCCCTTTTCCTTATGAATCAGGGTGAAGTCTCACTCAGGGAGGAGTAATAGGGAATGACAAAGGATACACGGACAAAGGAGATTGATCAGAACTGGCTTTGACAAACACTGTGGCAATGGGACAATTAAAACAGACTTTCAAGGGGGGGAAGAGAAATTAACTGGGGGGTAGAGAAAATAGTGCAACAATGAATAGATGGAAATGCAAAATATCTGTAAATGTTCATTAACATCAATAAAATTGAATAAAAATTAATAAAACAACACAAAAGTTCCATTCCACGGAAGTTGATGAGGCAGTTTTTGCCTTAAACATCTTCAGTAGTTAGCTTAAATTTTCTAAATGCAATCATCATTTTGCAAATCAGCAAGGCTCACTTCAAAAACATGACCCTCAAGTACATCAGACGCAATCTTGGTTCCTTGAGCCCTTGTGACTAATGTCTTTCCAATATTATTTATATTGAACATAGCTGGTACCTTTACATTATACCAATCTTTGTTAGAAAATGGATCAACCACTTTCTTCTCCACTCTTCTTTTTGCCACCTTTTGTAAGGTACTTATTCTTGCCAATGGACATCATGGTGTTCAGAGAGCCAAAAGACTGTCTAGCTTTCTGATGCATAACAAGTAATTGCAAAGACCATGGCCTAGATCAGACTCACCTTAGTCTCTAGACTGACATTGTTGCCCTTCAGTACTTTGGAGAGGTCCCTGACATCAGACTTTCCAAATGCAGGTTGACTTTTGATTTCCTAGCTGCTGGTACCAAGAGTGTTGCTTGTGGAACCAAGCAAACTGAAGCTGTTAACAATCTCAATCTCTTCATCATCTATCATGACACTGCCAATCTGACCCCTGGTGAGAAATATGTGTTTTCTTGATGTTGACTTTCAATCCATATTGAAGACTGCAGTTCTTGACTTTTTCAGTAAATGCCTCAGGCCCTCCTCAGTTTCCTCAAACAAAGTTGTATCATCTGAATAACTCAGTTTGTTAATGAGTCTTCCTCCAATCCTGATGCCACATTCCTCCTCTTAGAGCCCAATGTCCTGCATGATCTATTCTGCATATAGATTGAAAAGGTATGGAGGTAGAACACATCCCTGGGGTACACCTTTCTTGATTTTTAACCATGCAGTGTTTCCTTGCTCTGTTCTGATGACTGCCTCCTAGTCCAAGTATAAGTTTTGCATAAGCACAACCAAGCATTCTGGGATTCCCATTCTTCTCAAGGTTAGCCATAGTTTGTTGCTGATCTACACTGTCAAATGCCTTTTGCATAGTCAATGAAACACAGATAGACATTCCTCTGGTATTCCTTGTTTTAAGCTAAGATCCATCTAATATTAGCTATAATATCCTTAGTACTACAGCCTGTTCTAATCCAGGAACATTTTTCTAAAAATTGAAGTTCTAAAACAACTATGAGATATCAGCTCATGCCAGTCAGAATAGCAAAATTTAACAGAACAGCAAGGAACAAATGCTGGCGAGGTTGTAGAGAAGCTTAAGCCCTTATTCACTATTGGTGGAAGTGTAAAATGGTGCAACCACTGTGAAAAGTGGTGTGGCACTTTCTCAAAAAGTTGTAAATAGAGATACCATTTTACCCAGCAATTCCACTACTGGGAATATACCCTAAAGAGACCATATCTGCCACCCAAGTAAACATATGCACACCCATGTTTATCGCGGCTTTGTTCACAATAGCAAAGAGTTGGAAGCAACCTAAGTGCCCATCAACAAAAGAATGGGTAGAGAAGCTGTGGTATATTCACACAATGGGATACTATGCTGCATTGAAAAACAAGACACTCATGCAATATTATTCAAAATGGGTGACCCTGGAGGACATTTTGGTGAGTGAAATATCTCAGTCACAAAAGAACAAATACTGCATGGTGCCACTGTTACAGAATGAGACTGACATCAGGGTTGGGAAAAACTGGATAAATTATGTATACTGCATTGAAACAGGTGAGGGAGAGAACAGTTCAAAAGCAATACATGATAGAGTATTATGGTTATCACAAGGGTCCAGAATTAAGGTTGCATAGTGGAGTGTACTCAGGGTGGTTGTGTGGAGGATGTGGGGAGATTGTATACTTTTCAAAGAGAGAAGTGAACTGGGGGGAGGGGGAGGAACAGGGAGAAAAGTGCAATAATGAATAATGGAAATAAAAAATCTCTTTAAATGTTCATTAAAATTAATAAAATAAAATGGGGGGGGGAATTGAAGTTCTGTTCCATTTTTTTTCTCCCTTTCTGTAAGCATCTATCTACTGCAGTCCTGATCAGAATATACAATATTCATAGCCAGGCAGTATCTTGTTTTTCCGGTGTCATGGCAGAGGAGGCTGTGGTTCTTGCAGACTTATAGTCCTATAGATTGATTCTTTTTCATCTGGGGTTTCCTTTTTTCTCTCTTGCTCCAGTCAAGTAGAGTCCAATACTTACTTCATATGAAACTGTTAATATCATTTTAATAAGTGATTTCAAAATATTGCAATTCTATGATTATCAACTTCCCACCCCCTTCACTCCCAGATTGTCTAATATGAAACTGAAGTCACATGTGTGCTATTTCTAAAGATTTTTCTGATGTATCATTAAAATAATACTCCTTATTGCAAGATGGGATGCCAGTTTGTCTTTGGTGCCCTTGACTACATCCTTTTGGATTTCAGAATTTTGCTCCATCTTAAATTTTCATTTTGGATCTTCAATCTATCTCCTTTTGGCAATTTTTTTTGTCATTTAATATGCTTGCATATATTTCTTCATTTATTTTGGGTCTATTTATATTTACTATCCCTTTCACACCTCTTTTATAAGTTAAATTATTCAAATAATGGCCATAACTATCCTATCACATTCAGTTCACTTCCAACTCAATCCTCTTTGGTATCTACTATCATCCTCCTCTGCTGAACCCACCCTAACTTGATCAAATGATTTTCCTACTCAAAAACACAATAAATTTTAATGTCATATTTTTCTTCTACATTTCTTTGTTGTATATAATATTGGTAATTCTCTGTGCATATTAATGCTTTATTTTTTTGGTTTCTGGAACAGAACATCAACAGAGAACTGCCAGATATGCAGGCTGGGTTTAGAAGAGGTAATGACACTAGGGACATTATAGCTAATGTTAAACGGATCTTAGGTGAAAGCAGAGAATATCAGAGGAATGTCTATCTGTGTTTCATTGGCCGTGGAAAGGCATTTGACTGTTGATCACAACAAACTGTGGCTGACTCTGAGAAGAATGGGAATCCTGAACACCTGATTGATCTTGTGCAGAACCTATACTTTGAACCAGGAGGCAGCCATCAGTACAGAGCAACGAAATACTGCATGGTTCAAAATCAGAAAAGGTGTATGCCAGGGATACATCCTGTCTCCATACCTTTTCAGTCTAGATATGGAACTGATCATCCAGGAGGCTAGGCTCTATGAAGAGGAATATGGCATCAGGATTAGAGGTAGACTCATCAACAACCTGCGTTATGTGGATGACACAACCTGCTTGTTGAAAACTGAGGAGGATCTGAGGCATTTGCTGCAGAAAGTCAAGGACTGCATTCTTAAACATGTATTTTTTTAAAAAAGCTCAACATCAAGAAAACAAAGATTCTCACCACTAGGTCAATTGGCAGCATCATGATAGTGAAGAGACTGAGATTGCTAACAGCTTCAACTTGCTTGGTTCTACAATCAATACTCTTGGTACCAGCAGCCAGGAAATCAAAGATAAATTGCATTGGGAAAATCTGCTGTCAGGGACCTCTCCAGAGTACTGAAGAGCAATGATGTCAGTCTAGAAACTAAGGTGTGCCTGATCCAGGCCATGGTCTATGTAATTACTTACCATGCATCAGAGAGCTGGACAATTACTAAGGATTGTATTAGAAGAATCAATGCCTTTGAGTTGTCCTGAAAAAGAGTATTGGATATACTCTGGACTGCTAGGAGAACAAACATGTTCATTCTGGAGAGGGTGAAGCCAGGCTGTCACTTTAAGGCAAAAATTTTGAAGCTTCATCTAACATACGTTGGGCATGTTGCAAGAAGGGACTAGTCCTTGGAAGGGTGGGTGGACAGAGCAAGAGAGAAAGATCCTGGATGACATGGATTGACTTATTAACTGGGGTAATGGAGTAGGTATGTTAGAGACAATTTAACCGTCTCAAGATAAAGTAGGGTTCAGAGGTGTTGTGTACAGGTTGTGTGGATTGCTCATGACTTTTTTGTGGCCTGTTTTTCCTCAGCAATAGTATCAATACTTCAGTATTGGTTCTTACTGTATACTCTGTCCTCTACACATTGTCTTTGCCCCTAGATGATGCCTCTTGTGGACATTTCCTACCAGACTACAGATTCACATATCTAACTCCCCACTGGGTGTTTCTGTCTGCTCATCCTGCATGTACATTAAATTCAGCATGTCTAACACAAGACTCATCTCAGCTGGCAATATATATTCAACTAGTAACACAAGTTAAAAAATAGAGCAAAAGAAAGAATTTTACTTTTCCTCATTCTCACAGCCCATCACCAACACTACAAAATTTACATGAAAGGCATTTCATTAATATCTGTTTGCTTCTCCTAACTTGACAAGGATACTTCTTCTAAGGTAGTAGGGCAAGTGGTCTGGTTTCCTCTCCAACAATGCCTTTCTCAAATCTATCCAATATCATTGTTGCCATAACTCTTCAAGGAAGTCCCATACTCTGTATACTTCATAACTGTATACATGGCCTGACAGATTAATTTAAAATTTCCTAACATGTGAAAGAAGTTACAAGGTCCTTCAAGGTGAAGAGTTGTCCATAGTATCTTCTCTCACCACTCCACCATTTTTATGAATCTCTGTGAGATTTTTTACTTTTATTCCACAAACTTGGGCGTGTTTGGAGTCTTCGTTTGCTCCCTAAGCCGTAATACCCATTTCTCTTTCTCTCTCTTTCATATATATACATAACCGTTCTTGGCATCACTTCATTCCCTGGTTAATGCCTTTTTAGCTCTTGTGTAGCCTCTAGATTCTTCATATTTAACTCACTGCTAAATTAGTGAAAGACTTTCATTTCTGTGCTCTTCAATAGATGACACAGCCCTGCTTGCTGAAACTGAAGAGGACCTGAAGCACCTGCTGCAGAGGGTCAAGGACTGCAGCCTCCAATATGGATTGAGGCTCAATGTCAAGAAGA
>NW_006399759.1:1458101-1461674 GCF_000299155.1 Elephantulus edwardii | reverse complement strand
AGAATAGAATAGAATAGAATAGAATAATATGTTGTTGTTGTTGTTAAGTGCCATTGAATCGCAGGTGACTCATAGCGACCCTATGAACAAAAGTCCTGGACACCTCCTGTATAACTTTCATCCTTTCTTCAGGTTCTGAGGGTTTCCAGAGGCAGGCTATTATGGAAGTGGATGCCACTCCTGCTTCCAAATAATATCATATCATACAATATCATATCATATCATATCATATCATGAAATACAAATAATATTACAGCTCCAGTGTTTTAATAATCTGTTTTTCTTTTGACTTTCAAGTCCCATGATGGGTGAGCTCATGTCTTATTTATCACTATACATAATTAATTTAATCAGACTAAAGGAATGACCCAATGTGTAGACCAAAAGAATAAACAAAGACAGTAAGGGAAAAATGCAGAGTTCAAAACTGAGAAAGGTGTATGCCATGGCTGTGTCCTATCTCCATACCTTTTCAATCGATACGCAGAACAGATTATCTGGGACACTGGGTTCTATGAGGAGGAATATGATATCAAGATTGGAGGAAGACTAATCAAATATCTGCCTTATGCAGGTGACAGTGACACAACGCTGCTTGCTGAAACTGAGGAGGACCTGAATTAAGCACTTGCTGCAGAAGGTCAAGGACTGCAGCCTTCAGTATGGATTGAAGATCAAGATAAAGAAAACAAAGATTCTTACCACTAGGCCAATTGGCAGCATCATGATAGAAGGTGAAGAGATTGAGATTGTTAACAGCTTTAGCTTGCTTGGCTCCACAATCAACATTCTTGGTACCAGTAGCCAGGAAATTAAAAGGCATACTGCATTGGGAAACGTTGTTGTTAGAGACCTCTCTAAAGTACTAAAGAGCAATGATATCAGTCTAGAGACTAAGGTGTGCCTGATACAGGCCATGATTTTTTTCAATCACTTGCTATGTATCAGAGAGCTGGATAGTGACTAGGGATGATGGAAGGAGAATTGATGTCTTTGAACTGTGGTTATGGAGAATAGTATTGAATTTACCATGTGTTGCTAAGAGAACAAACAGGTGCGTCCTAGAGAGGGTGAAACCAGGCTGCTCCATGGAGGCAAGGATTCTGAAGCTTCATATGACATACTTTGGACATGTTGCAAGGCAGAATCAGTCCTTGGAGAGGGACATCATGCTAGGGAGGGTGAAGGGGCAGCACAGGAGAGGAAGACCCTATGTGAGGTGGATTGATTCCATGACTGAGGTAATAAGGATAGGTGTGTTGGAGACAATAAGATTGGCAAGGGATAGAGCAGGGGTTAGGGCCATTGTACATAGGGTTGCTATGAGTTGCAGATGATTCAATGGCACAAAACAACAACAACATACACAATTAAATTTTGTTGCTATGTTGTTGTGAAATGTTGAGTTGACTACAACTCATAGCAGATGAACAGCAGAGAAGAACTTCATCCTATTGTATGCTATTCTCACAATGTCAGATGGATCTTGGCAGAAACCAAAGAGTACCAGAGGAATGTCTATCTGTGTTTCATTGACTATGCAAAGGCATTTGACTAGGTGGCTCACAACAAATTGTGGCTAACCTTGAGGAGAATGGGAATCCCAGAACACTTGATTGTGCTTATGCCAAATCTATACTTGTATCAGGGGGCCGTCATCAGAACAGAGCAAGGAAACACTGCATGATTCAAAATCAGGAAAGGAGTGCTTCAGGGATGTGTCCCGTCTCCATAGCTCTTCAATCTATATGTAGAACAGATCATCTGGGAGGCTGGGCTTTATGAGGAGAAATGTGGCACCAGGATTGGAGGAAGACTAATCAACAACCTACGTTATGCAGGTTCTCCTGAAGGCTAGGATTTTGAAGCTCCGTCTCACATACTTTGGGCACATGGCCAGGAAGGGCAGGTCCTTGGAGAAGGACATCATGGTTGGAAGGGTGGAGGGGCAATGCAGGAGAGGAAGACCCCTGATGAGATGGATTGATACAGTTACTGCAATGGGGGTAGGTGAGTTGGACTTACTGATACTGGTACAGGAGAGGGCTGGCTTCAGAGCTATTGTAATAGGGTCTCTATGAGCCTCAGGCAGCTTGACAGCATGTAACAACAACAAGAAGCACAACATAACCAAGATGAAGAGACTAAGAAGAGACACAAGAATAAAAGGAAATTACAATAATTAGCATGCATTGTTACTTTGTTCCGGTCTAGGTATAAATTTCACATGACACAATTAATTGATCTAAAATCTCCATTCTTCTCATTGTAGGCCATAATTTGCTGTGATCCACACAGTCATAAGCCTTTGCATACCCAATAAAGCACAGGCATCCTTCTGGTATTTTCTCCTTTCTGCCAAGATTCATCTAACATGAGCAATGATATTCATGGTACCACAACCCCTTCTAAGATAAGCTTGAGTTTCTAGCTGTGTACTGTTCTTTTCTTAAATAATCTTCAGCGAGATTTTTCTTGCAAGTGAAATTAATGATATTGTTCAATAATTTCCACATTCTGTTGGATCATCTTGTTTGAAAATTGGAACAGATATGAGAAGCTGAACTTAGTGAAGAAGAAAAGGGCATCAGGATCAGAGGAAAATTCATCAACAACTTTCATTACCCATATTACACAATCATGTTTGCTAAAAATGAGAACTTGAAGCACTTCCCATAGAAAATCAATACAGGTTACATCTCACTATCAAGAAAGCAAAAATTTTTAACACTGGACCCATAAATAGCATTAATATAAATGGAGAAACGCTGATAATTATCAATGATTTTATTTTACTTGGATCCACAATCAATAAATACCTTTGGAAGTAGCAGTCAAGAAATCAAAACAGTTTACTAAAAACAAAAACAAAAAAAAAAAACCCACAAAGCTGTTAGGGCCAGTAGGCCAATTTAGTAGAGTGAATATAAGATCAATAAGACCAATTTAGTAGAATATAAGATCAATATCCAAAACTCAGTGAGATTCCTTTACAGTGACAAATAGAACTCAGAGAAGGAAACCAACAAAGAAATACCATTTACAATAGCTAAATACAAACTGGGAGTGAACCTAACTAGAAATACAAAAGATCTATACAAAGAAAATTGCAGAACATTTCTGCAAGACACAATAAAAAACCTAAAGAAATGGGAAAATGTGCCCTGTTCATGGATAGAAAGACTCAATATTGTGAAAAATGACAATCCTATCAAAAGCAATCTACATGTTCAATGTAATCCCAATGCAGATACCAAATTCCTTTTTCAAGGAGATCAAAAGAGAAATTGTCAAGTTTATTTAAAGAGGCAAGAGACCTTGAATATGCAAAACACTTCTGAGAAACAAAAAATGAAGTGGGAGGCATAGCACTCCCTGACCTCAAAACCTACTACACAGTAGTAATAACCAAAACAGTAAGGTACTTATACAATTACAGGCACCTAGATCAATGGAACAGAATTGAGAATCCAGAAACAGACCCAGCTATCTAGGATCAACTGATATTTGACAGGGAAATAAAACCTATCAAATGGGGAAATGACAACTAGCAAAACTGGACTACTACCTGCA
>NW_006399759.1:1456053-1456967 GCF_000299155.1 Elephantulus edwardii | reverse complement strand
GGCACATAACAACAACAACAACCTGCAGAAAGCTGAAACAGGATCCACATCTCACTCGATACACAAAAATCACCCCAAGGTGGGTCAGAGACCTGGGAGTAAAGTCCAAAACCATAAAGGTCATAAGAGACAAGCTGAGATCAAGCTTAGAAGGCTTGGTGTATGGTATAAAAAGACTGCCAAATATAGTAAGAAATGCATAATCTGAAGAGGACAAATTTGATGAATGGGACCTTCTAAAGATTAAGATTTTTGTGCTCAACAAAAACGTTTTCCAACAGAGTAAAAAGAAAACCTACTGAATGGAAACAAACATTTGGCAAGAAAAAGACTAATAACACAACTACAAAATGGGCAAAAGACATGCAAAGAATTTTCAGAGAGGAAGAAAATTGAATGGCCAACAGACACAGGAAGAAATGCTCCAAATCACTGGTAGTAAGAGAGAGAGATGCAAATCAAAACCACAACTGGATGCCATCTCATTCTGGTAGCAGTGCTAAAGTTTAACAGGACAGCAAATAATGAATGTTAGAGAGGATGTGGTGAGATAGAAATTCGTGCATGTTGTTGTTGGGATCGTAAAATAGTCCAACAACTCTGGAAGACACTTTGGCACTCTTTCAAAAAGCAGAACATAGAAATTCCACACGATCCAGCTATTCCATTGCTTAGAATATACCCAAGAGAATGAGAACTGAAGCACAAACTGAGACTTGTATACCAATGTTCATAGCAGCATCATTCATCATCACAAGAACATGGAAACAGCCCAAATGTCCAACCACAAATGAATAGATAAAGAAGTTGTGGTATGTTCATACAATGGAATACTACGCAGAATGCAGCAGCAATGATTTTGTAAATTACTACCTAACTTGGGAGGGACTGGAGAGCATTATGCTGAGTGAACT
>NW_006399759.1:1444404-1455493 GCF_000299155.1 Elephantulus edwardii | reverse complement strand
ATGAACGGAAACTCAAAATCTCTGTAAATGTTCATTAAAATTAATAACATTTAATTTTTAAAAAATTTAAAAAGATAAAAAAATGAAATCAAATGACATATTACATTGGGAAACTGTTGTCGGAAACCTCTCTAGAGTGCTAAAGAGAAATTATGTCAATTTAGAGACTAAAGTATGCCCAATCTAAGCCAAGGTCTTTTCAACTACTTGCTATGTATCTGAAGTTGAATAAAGAGTACTGAAGAATCATCGATGCCTTTGAGTTGTGGCATACTGACTATTCCTGATATCTGTCAACAAAACAAATAAGTCTATCTTGGAGGAAGTTCAAAAAGGGTGCCCCTTAGAGGCAAGAATGGTGGAATTTCTTCTCACATACTTGGACATGTTTTCAAGAGGGGCCAGGCTCTAGAAAATACAACATACTGGGAAAGATAGAAAGTAAAAAAAGGCAGGAAGACCCTCAATGACATTAACTAACACAATAACCGTATGTACTCAAGTACATACAAGCCTATCAGAGTTCAGGAGGCTGGCTCAGGATAGGGCAAGGTTCAGATCTGTCGTTACGAAGTTAGTCAAGTGAGGTGCAATTAGATGACATCTAACAACAACAATAATAATCATTGTAACACAGACAATCCTACAATATTAATCAGTAATACTTTATGAATTATGCAAGTAAATAGGATGAAGAGGTGGAAAAGGTGTAAGGGAGCACACTCATATGGAGATAACAGTTTTGTGGTAGATATTTTTATATACATAATTACAAGTGCTACCAGTATATTAAAATAGACAACAGAGTACACTAGTTATGAAAACTTCCTAGACATAATCAAATGGCTTGTAGGAAGATGTTTCTGGGCTCAAAAACTATAGATACAGGAACACTTAAGCCAACAGACACAATCAAGTTTGTAAAGACAATGTTCTTCATCTTACTTTGGTGAGTAGCACCTGGAATCTTAATAATTTGCAAGTGGCCAGATAAAACATAATTAGACTCTTTTCATCTGGAGAATCTCAAACACTCAAGAGAAAACTTAGTCCAAAGGACTAGTAGACTACATGAGCCACTGCCTATATCACCCTGAGGACAGAACCTGATTGTGTCTGGCGGCTACTATTGACCACTCTGACTGAGATCAAACCAAACAGTTCAGAACAGATGGGCAGAAAAAAATGAAGAATAAAAAGTCAAAATCACAGAGAAGACTAAACATACTGGTCTGAGAGAAGCTGGAGGAACCTCCCCAGGCCATGGTCCTAAGAAACCTTCCTAACCTGTGACAGAAACCATTCCTGGATGCCACATTTACACCAAATAACAGGCCCAGAAAAGCAAACAATACCCAACAGTATTATATTCCTTGTTGTTGCATACCATTGAATTGGAACGGACCAACAGCTGACCCTCTAGCAAGTTTCAGAGGCCATAACAGCAGAGGACGTTACTCTTCTTTCTCCTTGGAGTATGTGGTGTTTCTGAACTACACACTTTTGGTTGTAAGAACAACTCCTCTGGCGGCAAAGCCACCAGAGCTCCATTAGAGCAATCATTTATACCAGACCAAAGGACAACATATGCCCAAAGCATAGATAAGAAGGTAGGAAGGGCTAGACACTAATAAAGCAAGTTGGGATGAAGAAATAATGTTTACTTACACCCTGCTGCATCCAAGTACTCAGAAACGTCACAAGGAAGCCATTTCTATTTGTCATGAGACTCAGGAAAGATATTTTCTCAGTATTTGGGCAAAAGTGATTGGCCTGTCTTGAACCAATCACTACAATTTTTATTAATAGACTTGGGTTGAATACCCACTTCTAGGCCAGAGGGCTGAGGTCAGTCACTCGGTTAGCACAGGTACAAGACTAGGATAAGAGGAAAACAAGACACACATGAAGATTTTCTTACAGAAAGACAATGACTAATGACTGAGCAGGAAGAAACAATAGTTGTGCACTACAGGGCTTAATGTTTCCTATTATCTTAACCTGTGGTCTTCTTATGCCCTCAATTCGCTTGTCAGCTCTTAAGGACAGTATTTATCCTTCCTTGCTAGATCCTTAAAAATGTCTGCAAGTTGTTGCATGCACAGTGGCCCCCATGGTCTGTGCTATTGACTGACTGGCAGGGGGGTTATTAAAGAATGCACCAGCAGTGTGAGGCCAGTCTGTCAGCACATCTGTAAGGTAAGCATCACAGAGCAGGTGGAGGCTCTGGCTAGGAGATATTTTCTTTATAGAGTACCAAGTATTTACCTGGATTAACGGCTTTCCAGGTTGTCAGATTTCAAATGTAAATCAAATATTTACTGGTGATAGGTGGCAAAGAGGAAAAGTACACTCTAGGGGTAATTATTCATGCATTCTCATTCACCTGTCATTCAAGCAGCTGAATTTCAGTCCCATAAACTGGGTATCCAAGCAGCAATAATCACATTAGTAATAACTTATACTTAAATAGTGCTTTAGCATTTACAAAGTCTATAAAGCATGCTATTTAATTTTGGCTTTAAGTAACACAACTGGACTGTGGAATTGTTCTCATCATTTAATGAATGAGGAAAAGGAAACTCCAGAGTTTCTGTGATTTGTCTACATGTAGCAGTGCAGGAATTAGAACCTACATTCTCCGAGCCAGAGTCAAGTCAAAGCTCTCACCAATGCACTGCTCTGCCCTTTTCCTAGACAGCCCCTTAAATCACAGCAGTAACATTAGTCAAAACCTGCTCCAATTGTCAAATTCTTTCATGGATATAATATCATTTTACCATGACAACAATCTGTGTGATAGATATTACCCCTGGTTTTTTTTCATTTTTTTTTTTATTAGAACTTCCAGAACAGAGATTGTGACTCTCAGAAGAGTCATGAGGTGAGCTCGAGATAGAAGGTAATGTTTGATCACATACACTTTTCCTCAAAGATATATTACTATGTCCAGTTTCCCTTGAGAGAGCCAGATAAATGCCAAGTCCTGGCTGTTTCTGACCATTAATCAAATGCACAGCATGATTGTCACAGAAACTTCCCTCCTTGAGCACACTCTCAAAATGAGTCTGTTCTTTCATCGAAATGCAAGTCCTGAGCCATCATTCCCACAGATAATTGTCTATTTGTAAAGATCAAATTTCTGACCTCTTCAAATTTTCATCAGTCTTACAAATGATGAGCCACCACTTCATGCACTCCGTGTGCGTGTGCCTGACTTCCACGAATCCTGCCATGTCAGCCAACAACTCCTTGTCTTGACCCACTTAAGCTTCTTTTACATGTCAAGTATCTTGTTTGAGGATTTGTTTAACTTCACAGATCATTTTACATGAGTTCTTTGCTCTTGATAATGGCCAATAATTTCCCTCCATCATGAAATCAAATACTCCCTTTTGCTGCAGATGGAGCATCAGGCTGATTTGCTGACCTTGAATGTCCTTCATAAAATCAGATGTTTTACTTTGCAACACTACATAACTATTCCCAAGTCCAGAGGCAATGAAAAAAGTTATTCTCATTATTTCAAATCATACTTTATATTGTTGTTTGTTGTTATGTACCGTCGAGTCGCTTGCAACTCATAGCGATCCTATGTACAACAGCCCTAACCCCTGCTCTATCCTGTGCCAATCTCACTACCTCTGACACACCTATCCCGATTACCCCAGTCACTGAATCATTCCACCTCATAGAGGGTCTTCCCCTCCTGTGCTGTCCCTCCACCCTCCCCAGCATGATGTCCCTCTCCAAGGACCTGTCACTCCTTGCAACATGCCCAAAGTATGTCAGATGAAGCCTCAGAATCAGCCTGGTTTAACCCTTTCCAGGATGAATCTGTTTGTTTTCTTGGCAGTCTATGGTACATTCAATACTCTTCTCCAGCACCACAGCTCAAAGGCATCAATTCTCCTTTTATCCTCCTTAGTCATTGTCCAACTCTCTGGTGTATAACAAGTGATTGCAAAAACCATAGCCTGTACCAGAGTGACACCATTGCTCTTCAGTACCCTGGAGAGGTCCCTAACAGCAGACCTTCCCATCACAATACGTTTTTTGATATCCTGGCTACTGGTGCCAAGAGTGTTGACCATGGAGCCAAGCCGACTAAAGTTATTAACAATCTCAATCTCTTCACCATCCGTCCTGATGCTGCCAATTGGTCCAGTGGTGAGAATCTTTGTCTTCTTGACATTGAGCCTCAATCTATACTGAAGTCCTTGACCCTCTGCAGCAAGCATTTCAGGTCCTCCTCAGTTTCAGCAAGCAGGGTTGTGTCAACTGCATAACACAGATTGTTAATAGATCTTTCGCCAATCCTGACACCACACTTCTCCTCATAGAGCCTAGCCTCTCAGATAATCTGTTCTGCATACAGGTTGAAAAGGTATGGAGATAGGACACATGCCTGGCGTACGCCTTTTCCAATTTTGAACTATCCAGTGTTTCCTTGCTCTGTTCTGACGACTGCCTCTTGGTCGAAGTATAGGTTTCGCATTAGAATGATCAAGTGTTCTGGGATTCCCATTCTTCTCAGAGTCAGCCACACTTTGTTATGATCCACACAGTCCAACGCCTTTGCATAATCAATGAAACACAGATAGACATTCTTCTGGTATTTCCTGCTTTCTGCTAAGATCCATCTAACATCAGCTACAATATCCCTAGTACCACGACCCCTTCTAAACCCAGCCTGGACTTCTGGCAGTTCTCTGCTGATGTACTGTTCCAGTCGTTTTTGGATAATCTTCTTCAGTAGAATCTTGCTTGCGTGTGAAATCAATGATATTGTTCTGTAGCTTCCACACTCTGTTGGGTCACCCAACATACTTTACATTAGCTTTTTTATATAATAGTATGCTGAGGATAGAAAGGGACAAGCATGATCCTACTTCTGCTGGTGCAACTAGTTGTTTGCACTCCATTATCAATCTAAAGATTACTGGTTTAACACATCCAACAGCACCATGGAACAAAAAAGCCCTGATGATCTCCATCGATAAAGAAAATTCCACGTAGCAGTTCTATTCTGTAACATTTGAATGGGGTCTCCACAAATCTGAATTAACCCAACAATAGATGAATAAAGTAACATCCTGAAAATGAAGAAACTATGGATCTGATGGAAAACTTGGCTGAAGGGTTAAAACAAAGCTGCTGAAATGAGAGATGGGATCCTTCTTCCTAAAATTTCCTTGTAAAGAATAAATTTGGGACAGCTTAGTCTATTTTTAACGCCTCTCCAACCTCGTTCTAAAACTAGTATTTTGTTGTTGTTGTTGTTGTTATTGCTGTTGTTGTGTGTCATAGAGTAAGACCTGGCTCATAGCTGACCCTCCATCATGTTTCCAAAACCTACAAATCATAAAAGAGATTTCTCATCCCGCCTGCTCCCACACACAGAGAAGCTGCTGGATTCAAACCGAGTGCCTTTGGGTTAGCCACAAAATTCCTTACCCACTAGGCCACTGGATCCATTCAGTATTATTCTCTTGATTTTAATGTGGTAAAAGGAGTTCTTGGTCCCAATTCATGAGATCTGGGTAATAGTCATGGTGTTTCTGCTGCAAGTGACCTCCAGGAAACTGAAAATCTTCTCTCAGTCTTGACTTCTTGAATTCTAAGATAAACAATATTTCACTTGTCTTCATAGTGTTATTATGGCATCAGTGTGTGCATGTGTAGAAGTATCTACTTAGATGGAAGATCACATACATACGTGGAAGACTCTATTACACCACCATCACTACCTCTGGACGATTGCTATAGCCTGGGAAGGAAGGCATTATGGTTAAGTACATGTTGTAAGGTGGGACCAATCCTTGGAGAGGGATGTCATGCTTGGGAGGGTGGAGGGACAGCACAGGAGTGGAAGACCCTCGATGAGATGGATTGATTCAGTGACTGGGGTAACGGAGGTAGGTGTGTTGGAGACAGTGAGATTGGCACAGGATAGAGCAGGGTTTAGGACCATCGTACATAGGGTCTCTTTGAGTTGCAGGCAACTCAATGGCACATAACAACAACATTAGAGATATAATAAGTAAAGAAGTTCTTATGTGTCATCTAGTTGGCACTGACTCATAGCCGACCCTCAAATGAGTTTTCAAAAGCTATAAGTCGCATGGGGGGTTATTGTCCACCTTTCTCCCATGGAGCAGTTGGTGGATTTAATTGGCTGCCTTTGAGATTGGCAGGGTGACTCCTTACCACTAGGCCACCAGAACTCCCTGAGTTAAAAAGAGTGAGAATCAAGAGACTATGATTCATACTGTGAGCTAGGGTAGATCGCCGCAAGCAGAGGCTGCTCAGAACTGGATTTTGTGGATGCAGATGCTCAACGGCACCAAGGTGAACACAGGATTCTTCAGCAAAAGGGACATGCTTGTTTCCTCAGAGTACTGGTTTGCTATGGATAAGAAAATTGGAAATTGGCTATCTAAAAGGAGGATGTCAAAGCATAAGGCATGAAGCTGCTGGCTTACATGTTTTCATGAAAGCATTTGTTAGGAAGATGATTGTAAGGAGGGGATGAGCCCACAATATAAATGAATGAAATATAACCTAAATGAAAGACTATATAAAACACAGCATACATGCATGAAACACTATGTTTATGCATAATAAAAATATTCATAATAAAACATACCTAAAGCCCTTGTTCATCTTTCTTTTTAGAAAACTGGGCCTGGGACAAAGGAGGATAAACAAAGAAGAACTGATATGTGCCTCTCTCTGTTGAAACAGAGGCATTTGTGCAGATGACACTGCAGAAAAACAAAACAAAACAACAACCAAAAAACCCCACAAGGGTTCTTTTTCCTTTCAAGAGGATTATACCTGTGGCACCTTTGTGTGCAATACCTCTCTCTCTCTGTCTGTGTGTGTGTGTGTGTGTGTGTGTGTGTGTGTGTACATGTCAACCTGCAAAGAAAGATAAAGAAAGAGTGTCTCTTTACAATGACAAAGGAATTTCCAGAGGGCATCAGACTTTGAAGTTCTAACGTTCCTATTAAAAATTGAATCTCTTTTGAGAGGTGGTGAAAAGTATGGGAGAAAAAAATCTCTGTGGTAGAGACTGTGAGTTTTAATTTTAAAAAGGTAGAACTTTTTCCACATTAGACAATTGAAGAAGTCTTCTCTCAGAAAAAGGGTTCAAGCAGAGGACCCAAGATGGGGACCTGTGAAGAGTCTGTTTGGTTCCCTTGCATTACAGAAACAGTTAGCCATACACTTCCTATACTTAACAATATAGTATAGGGATGCGTGATCCTCCTCCAAGCCTTCCCTTTACTGAGACCCACAAATCTGTCCCATCATTACCCTGAAGGAGATGTCAGTCTCCAAGATCCAGTTGGTGATGGCAAGGAGGTGAGAGCCTGTGGTAGAGCTAGGAAGAATGAAGCATGCTCTGCGTGGAGAAGTGTGTGGCAATATCAACCTATAAACAGCTCTTAGTCAACCTTTCTTTTCTCCAAAGGCACTGGTAAGGTGACTCTGGCAGGGATAGAGGCTAATCCAGGTGAGAAGTGTCTGACGTTTTCCCTGTGAACTGTTTAGCCAACTCAGTAATGAAGATTAGTAGAGCTGTAACTTTGTCCCTTCTCTAACTTCCACCCAGAACGACACTCATGAATAGTAAAATATAATTATCAGGGAGCAGCCACCTGCTCGCAGTGCCCATTCACAACATCCAACGCTCGTGGTTCCAAATGACTTTCTTCTGGTCCCATCAAGATAGAGGAAACGTGGCCTGCTGTGAGAATGTAGGTCATTCTCCACCTTTCCCCATTCCAGTCACTGGCATTGCCGGAGAACTTCCGGGCACGCATCTATTCCTATCTCAGGTGACCTTGCTATTCCCCACTGCCTGGAAGATCAGTACACATCAATTATTGTAAAACAGATCCTGTCTCCTGGCTCCTCAAAGCCGCAAGGCCCTCTTGGGGGCAATAAACTGTGTGCTGATCTGAGACAATTACTGCATTCCCTCTTGATTACACCTTTTTAAAAATCAAAACACTATTCCCTAGAGTAACACGTCCCTCCTTGGAATGGAGCCTTGAACTGTCTCCAGCACTTCTCTCTTCTCCCATCATCAACATGACAAGGCTGTATAAAAGCCTGTATAAAACTGCTACAGGGCTAGAGTGGTCATTCTAGGGCAATTATTTATAGAGGCATTGAGAGATTATAGAACTTAGTTGAGATTACAGACTAGGGCAAAGGCTCTTCTAGTTCACAGTTATTGTTGTTATGTACCATTAAGTCTGAACTGACCCATAGTGGACACTCCAGTGGGTTTTCAGAGACAGTAAATTGCATGGGAGGGAAATGTTCATCTTTCTCCCATGGAACAGCTGGTGGATTGGAACCGTGTGCCTTTGGATTGACAATGCATGTAAGATATAGCTTCATCTACGATAGCAGGGGTCAGTAGATGATATTTGAACTTCACAAATTAAAAACCAGCAGTAGAACTAAAACTAGAAACTGATAAACATAAAGTAGTTGTTGCAAGAAAGTAGTATTCAGGAAGAGAGAAAGTGGAGAGCAGTACACTGTTTGCATATTAGTCCATTTTAAAATCATGTATATTAATTTTTTAAAGCTGCCTCTGATAATATAAATGGGATATAAATAAGTAAAATTAACAATTGGACAAAAGGATGACAATATGATCATATGAGAATTAAAGATGCTGATAATCTTTAGAGCTAGAAAAGAAAAATAATATGTCTAAAGACCCCATTTTCGGGCTTATAAATTTTACATGGAATCATTTCCTATAATAATTTTATTTTAAAAACACACTCAAAAAGCAATAATTGAAGCAGGAAGGTAGATGAGGGAAAACCAGGACCAAAATTTCTTCCATCACTGTTCCCTGCAGGGGACAAGGATTGTTTTAGCAGAATCAATTGCCACTCTTTAAAAAAACTATTTCATATTGGTTCACTTACTAAATTCATATACATTATGTTTTGCTTATATACATTGTGTTTCACATGTTCCTGTATTCACATTGTGTTTTATATTATCATTCTCATACATTGTGCTTTATAAAATTAATCACAACTGATCAATACTTACTATTATCCACTTTTTCAGGTTCCCACTGGATCTTTCCTAATTCTTTATCATCCTCATTTTGTCCATCAAACTCTGCGACCACTAGATTTTCCCTTCCCCCTCTCCCCGCTCTCAGCCCCTGTCCTCCCTCCCCACTGGACTTCAGTACACCTCCTACTAGTTATCCTTCTATGTTTACTATAACAGTCTTACAGTATTTGTCCTTATGAGACTGAGTTAATTCATTCAGAATAATGCTCTCCAGCCTCTCTCAAGTTATTGTATGGTTGCAGACTTTAAAATGAAAGACGGCATATTTCCTGGGGAGTTGATGCTATAAAAGCTGGATCCATAAGTTGATAAGAAGAGAAGTGTGACAGAAAGCTTCACATCTGGATTTAAAAGGTCTCAGCTTTCTCATTCTGTGACTTTGGGAAAGGCACTTCACATCTTTGTACTTCATTTCTCCAGTCTATAAAATAGAGGTTACCAGTAGCAGGTACATCTCAGGAATGTTGTAAGGAATAAATACAAATGATAAGCACTTAGGACAAAATAACATATGTTAATTTTCCCATTCTTTTCTACTAGAATCCAAAATCTTCACCTTTGGTATCAGCAGTCTGGATTACACTAGACAAGTCTACTGTCAGGGACTTCTCCAAATTACTGAAAAACGATGAGGTCAGTGTGAAGACTAAGGTGAACTTGAGTCAGACCATGGTTTTTCAATCACTTGCTATGTATCTGAGAGCTGGACAACGAATAAGGACGACAGAAGAATTGAAGCCTTTGAGCTGTGGTGTTGAAGAAGAGTACTGAATATCCCATGGACGACCAAGAGAACAAAGAGATATGTCTTGGAGAAAGTGCAGCCAGAATGCTCCTTGTAGGCAAAGATGACAATGCTTCGGTCTCACATATTTTGAGTCTGTTGCTAGGATAAGCTATTCCTTAGAGAGTGATATCATGCTTGGAAAGGCAAAGGACTGGCCAAGGAGAGACTTTCAGCCAGATGGATTGACACAGACTGCTGCAATGGGCTCAAGTAAGTAAAAAATTAGCATGGCACATGATAGGGCAGGGTTCAAGTCTGTTGTTTATAGGGTCACTATGAATGGAACTCAACTTGAAGGCACATAAGAACAGCAACACCATCACTACTATTCCTCAATTATTTTTATTTCGTTTGGGAAAGATAGGTGAATAGAGAAATTTGTGGTGGATGTGAAGCTGTGAATCATAGGGAGAGGGAAAAAAACAAACAGACAGAAAAGCCTTGTGATAAAGTGAGATTCCACAAGGCACCTGACACTTCCTGGGAAGACAATTCAAGAGCTCTGTGGGAAACTTTTACATCATCAAGCCAAGAAAGCAGTGGGGTTGTCACCATGGGCACTATACCAATATGTTGTATCAACTGCCATGATGAGAACAACTGATATCACCACCTGGGAGACTAACCAGCCATCTGGAAAGAAATCAGCATGCTCCAAGATCACAAGGGAGAATCTTGTCATAGAAACTAAATACAGACCCAGAATCTCTAAATAACGGAGAAAAGTAAACACAGTGTTCTGGTAGGTAGCTTAGTAAAAAGGAGTTATGCCGCCCAACCCAAAGGTACACAGTTCAAATCTACTGGCTTCTCTGTGGGAGACAAATGGGAAATCTACTGTGCTGTTTACAGCCCCTGAAACCCTACTGGAGAATCAACTATGAGTTGGTTCTAATTCAATAGTACTTAATAACAACAGCAACTCCAAAAAAATCAAAAGAACTTTCATAAGGGCAAAAATGTTGTTGCTGTTGTTGTTGTTGTTGTTGTTGTTGTTATTGTTGTTGTTGTTGTTTAGTGCCGTCGAGTCGTAGACAACTCATAGTCACCCTATGAATGAAAGGCCTGAGCACTGTTCATAGAGTTTCCAGAGGCAAGCGATTTCAGAAGTGGATGTCACTCCTGCTTCCAGGTTTGTTTTAGTCGGGAAGCTCCAGCCAACACTATCCACCTTGGGTA
>NW_006399759.1:1443098-1443734 GCF_000299155.1 Elephantulus edwardii | reverse complement strand
ACCAAAATTATATATGTATATATATTATATATAGCATGGAAGAGGTTGGAGAGTATTATGCTGAGTGAACTAACTCAGTGTTATAAGGACAAATATCGCATAAGATCATTATTTTAAAAATAGAAGGATTACAAGTAAGATGTATACAAAAGTACAAGAAACAAAAGAAAAGTACAAGGGAAAGGGGGGAGAATACAGGAGGCTGAGGGTGGGGAAGGGGGAACTTATGAGATCACAGAGTTATGTAGGCAGATTGAGGGGTTGAAAGAAATCCAGTCTCTCTAAATTTTCATTAAAATTAATAATTAAAAAATTGAGGGGAAAAAACTACTATGGGCAAATATACCTAGGAGATATAAAATGTCAAGCATTTTGAGATAGACAACATCCCTAAAAAGAAAACGTTTTATTATTTATACCAATCATAAGCAACATTTTTTGTAGAAAGTATTTTTTAAAATTAATAAAAATGTGAATGAATAATAGTGTGAAACACAATGTATAAGAACTTTGTAAGCAAATCAATATAAAATAAAAAATGTAAAGTTGATAAAAAAGAAAAAAGACCCAGTGGGGAACTGAAAGAGTGGGATAATGATGGGCATGGATCAACAGTGATTAATTTTTTTTATCCTT
>NW_006399759.1:1438310-1441166 GCF_000299155.1 Elephantulus edwardii | reverse complement strand
AATAAGAAAAGAG
The DNA here is from genome assembly GCF_000299155.1 of Elephantulus edwardii. Taxonomy (NCBI): domain Eukaryota; kingdom Metazoa; phylum Chordata; class Mammalia; order Macroscelidea; family Macroscelididae; genus Elephantulus; species Elephantulus edwardii. The sequence continues at coordinate 1,441,153 of NW_006399759.1, read as the reverse complement.
CTATTTCATAATGGAGCTATTTGACCAATACCATTATGATTATGTAATCCAACTTATCATTATTGGAATAGGGCAAATGACCATCATGGGCCTTTGATATGTACTGCAATGGCCACAACCTCACTGCAGTGATACTCTTGTCAAAATACATAATCTAAATCTATTTATAAGAAAGCATTAAATAACCCATATTTGGCACTCTGGAAAATAATTGGCAAGAATACCATGATCTGCAAAAAAAAGCCCCAGGAACTATCTCAAGTTGGAGAAGAAAGAAAAGTCAATCCAACATAGAGCCTCTTGGATGCTAGACTGGGAAAAAGAACATTACTTAGAAAGTAAATAAAATTCAAACAAAGTGTGTAAATCCGTTAACATTATTCCATCAGTGTTAATTTTCTAATTTTGATGTTGTTCTCTGATTATGTAAGATGTTAACATTTAGTGGGGGAGCTGGATGACAAGTATATTAAAATTCTACGTACCACTTTTCACGACTTCTATAAAACACTAGAACTAAAAAACTAGGTAGCCTGGGATGCCCCCCTTTTTTTCTAAATTAATGCACACCACTCCCTGGGTATCTTTGGGAGAAGACAAAGAACATGTATTTCAAGAGTTATCATCTCTCAACCCAAAATGTAAGAAGGCTAATGCATTTATTTTTAAAGTTTTCATTTGTTTACTTTTAATTTAATTTTTCTTACTTCCAGGCTTTTTTATTAATATAAAGGTTTTTTGGGTTTTTAAAAAGTCATTTAGAACATTGCTAACAGTGTAAACTGTAAACAATATATGGATGCTGTTTTTACAGTTATTTTTAGAAATGACATTCAGAAAACATTTCCTATATCCACACTTCCTAGCCTATGGATTTAGGTTCTTAAAATCTACCTACATAGCAAGTACTCTGAATATTTTTTTTCACTAATAGATACCTTTTCTTTCTAAATATTATCTTTAAAAGGCAAGGCTTCACCTTTTGGTTTACTGACAAAGTGTTTCTCATGTGTATTTTATAATTTATTTCCAGCAAAAAAAGCACATTGTTTTCTATGTAACTCACAATAGAAAATTTTCTTTTCTTCTAAACAACTCATTACCAAAATTACACAGTTGAAAACATATAGATTTCCACTTCCCCCTCCTCCTGAATCTTAAACATTGTTTCTCATTTCTTGTTACAGTGTTTGAAAAATTCTTTCTAACTGAAGAATATGCTGAATAGAATTTTCTAAAAGGACTAATACAAAAATAGCACAAAATCCTCTGAACATTTACATACCAATATAAGTGGAAGAGTGGCATCCACTTCCTAAACCACATGTCTCTGAAAACTCAATGAACATAGAGAAATGATAATAATTATAGAACAGGGTTCAGGTCCTTTATTCATAGAGTTGCTGTGAATCGCACTCAACTCAACAGCACTTAACAACAACAGCAGTGTAAGTGGAACTTTTTAAAAAGCAGATAAACCTAACCAAGAGCCAACAATAGGGCTGTAGAAACTTAAGTGAGAAACTCTTTGACCATCTAGATTAGTCAAAAGTCACCAGAGGAGGCAACAGTGATATAAAAAGAAGAACTGTTCACTTGAGGCACACAGATCTTAGGTCCATGAAAAAGAATATATTGATATTTGAAAATAGCATTTATATCACATTTTGTTTCAATTACTAAATTTTAAGGTGTGTTTTTATGTAGCAGTATATAACAGATAAGCAAAATAAGTAATATGGGGGCTTAGGTCAAAATATAGAGCTTTTGAGAAACCTGAAAATCAAGTTTTCAGCAAGAGGTTATATAGAAATAAAGCAGTAATAGGTGAGCTCTGGTGGCCTAGTGGCAAGAAGCTGCACTGCAATTCCAGAGATGAGTGGTTCAAATCGACCAAATGCTCTGCTGAAGAAGGAGAGGCAATCTCCTCCTCTACTAGTCAGATCCGATTTGATGCTACACACACACACACACACACACACACACACACACACACACACAGAGAGAGAGAGAGAGATAAATAAAAAAGATTAGTGGGGTTTTTTAATTAAAAAATAAATAAAGCAGTAAAAGTATGAGAAAAGATGACAGAATTTCTTATAGCTAGTGAAAGACACACATATATATATAGACATGTACGGGGTGTGTGTGTGTGTGTGTGTGTATGGATAGCTAGCTAGCTAGATAGATAGATTCAGAAACATCCATTCAACCAAAGAATGGAAAAAACTGTGTAAAAAATAACTTCCAGAAAGATCTTAATGAAATGATAACAACTCTGTGTAGATCAGAAGAAAACACAGTCTAACCCTGTCTCATCTTCACAATTGTTATGTTTGAGACCATTGTAGCGGCCACTGTGTCAATCCATCTAGCTAAATGAAGGTCTTTATTTTCCCTGGTGTATTTTACTAAGCATTGTGAACTTGTTCAGGGATGAGTCATTCTTGATGACATGTCAAAAGTACTCACAATGATATCTCACCACTCTCATTTCTAAGGAGCATTCTAGTTGTGCTTCTTTTAAAAAAAAATAATTTGTTTTTCTTCCAGTCCTTTATATAACCTATATTCTTGACTATCACCAAAATTAAAAGACATCAGTTCTTTTTCAGACTTCCTAATTCATTGTCTAGCTTTCACACACCTATGAAAAAATTGAAAATTCCAAGTCTTGAACAATGAACACCTTCATCCTTAAGATACCATCTTTGTGGTAACACTTTAAAGAAATCATGTACACAGCGTCCCTTTTTAGCAGGAAGTAGCTAAGAGAATACGCCATCCCCTTTTCCTTATGAATCAGGGTGAAGTCTCTCTCAGGGAGGAGTGATAGGGAATGG
>NW_006399759.1:1414293-1438180 GCF_000299155.1 Elephantulus edwardii | reverse complement strand
CATTAAAATTAATAAAATTTAATAAAAAAGAAAAAAATTAGAAAAAATAAATAATGTAGGGAGCTCTGGTGGCCTAGTGGTAAGAAACGGTGCTGCAATCCCGAAGGCTCGTAGTTCAAATTTAGCAGATGCTCTACTGGAGAAGGACAGGCAATCTCTTCTAGTTGGATCCAATTTGAAAGTACACAAGAAGGAAAAAATAAAAGAAGAAGAATAAATTATTTTCAGTAGATTTACCTAATGCCCCATTTGATTATGTGACTGCTGCTTCCCTGGGTCCTGATTAGGAATCCAAGCAAAATGAAATGCTTGACAGTTTTAACATTTTCTCCATTCATCATGATATTGTTCATTGATCAAATTGCAAACATTTGGATATTTTTATATTGAAGTATCACCCATATTGAAGGTTTTAGTAGTCTTTCATCAATGCACACTTCAAATAGTCCCCACTTCAGCAAGCAAGGCTGTGTAATCTATATAATGTTTGGCAGTTTGGGAATTTTCCTCCAATAATATAGAGTACACTTTTCATCTTGTCTAGCTTTTCAGATAATTTGCTCAATATGCAACTGAATAAGCCTGCTGAAAGGTTACAACCCTGACATAACTTTCCTTGATTTTAAAATCTGCAGGGTCCGTTTATTCTGTTTAAATGGCTGCCTCTTGGTCTGTGTACAGGTTCTGCATGAGCACAATTAAATGCTCTGAGATTCTCATTCTTAGCAATGTTATGAGTAATTTGTTATGATATACACAGTTTATTCCAATTATTAACGACTTCCAGTCTGGGTTCTACCACTAGAACTATAACTATCCATGTACCAGTATCTATTGCTCTTAGGGTTTTCAGAGACCTATTTAAGAAGTGGGTGGCCAATCCTGCTTCATAATCTGTCTTAATTGGGGAGCTCTACTAAAACTTGTCTACCATGGGCAACCTTTGTGGTATAGCTTTCAGGATCACAGCAACTCACAAGTTATCTCAGAACAACTGACAGACAAATACTGCACCAGTTAGAACAATGTTCTTTCAAGTACAACAAACTGACAGTTTAGTTTGTACCTCTAATATGTCTCAGAGAAGGTGATCTTTGGAGTCAAAGATGATAAAGCTTTGCCTCACATAGTATGGGCATCTTGCTAGGAGGTGCTAATCCTTGAAAAGGGACATGATGCTCTGAAAAGTAGAAGGTCAGCCAAAGAGGGGAGGATCATCAGTCAGGTGGATTGACACAGCGACTGCCTCAATGGGCTCTGGTGTGTCAGGAAGTGTGAAGATGTCAAACGATAGGACAGGGCTCAGGTATAATGTTCTTAGGGTTACTATGGATAGTACTTAACTTGATGGCACCTAAGAACAGTTTAATTCCTTTGCATAGTCAGTAGAACAGTTTAAAAACTTTCTAATATTTTCTGTTTTCAGCCAAGATCATACTGACTTAAGCAATGGCATCTTTTGTTCCAAGTCATCTTCTGAATCCAGTTTGAATTTCTGGAACTTCTTTATTAGTGTATAACATTTAAAAATTATCTTTTTAGAAAGAGTTTACTTGAGTGTCATATTCATGATATTGTTCAATAATTTCCAATAATTGTTCAATAATGTTGAATCACCTTTCTTTGGGGCATAAATATTATTTTTTTTTTTACCTCCCAGTTGGTCAGATAGCTGTCTCCCAAACTTGTTAACATATGTAACTGACTGATTATACTGTTATTTTTGTTTACTGAAACATGCCAATTGGTATCTCATCAATTCCTGGAGCTTGTTTTTCATCAATGGCTTCAGTGCAGCTTGGAACTATTCCTCAAATAACAATGATTCTGGAGCTTATGCTGCCTCCTGAAATAGTTGAACAGTGGCCAATTTTTTTTTGGTAAAATTTTATGTTTTCCTTCCATTTTCTCTTCATACTCCCTGTGTGTTTCAATATTTTTCCATTAGGATCCTTCAGGACTAAAACTCTAGACTTGATTATTTCTTCTATTCTTTCAGCTTGAGAAATTTCAAGCATGTTCACCTCTTCTGGTTTTTGTAACTTCAGGGTTGTTGTTGTTTTTTCTAACTTCAGGTTTTGAATATTTCTTTATCATACTTATCTTCTCAAGCTGCCCTTTGAAGTCTTAAGCTCAGCAAACTTAGCTTGCTTGATTTATTGTTTCTTGATTTGTATTCCCCATTTCACTTTCAAAAGGAAATCTCAGTCTTTCCTGATATCATTAGGTACATTCACTTTTCTTTCCTTGGCTTTTTAAAAATTTTTTTTAAAAATTGTTTTATACTAGTTTATTTACAAAGTTGAAATACATCATTTTTTATACCAGTTCCTTCTCATTTCCGTACCCCCATCCATCAAATTGTGTGACCCCATGATTAATTCCCTCCTCACACATCCTCCCCCCTCTGCTTCCACCCTCTCCTCCCTTTGGATCCTCATACTTATTCTACAATAATGGTTTTATACAATATTTGTCAGGACTGAGTTAGTTCACTCAGCATAATGCTCTCTAGTCCCTCCCAAATTAGCTAGTAATTTACAAAATCATTGCTCCTGCATGCTGCATAGTATTCCATTGTGTGAATGTACCATAATTTCTCAATCCATTCGATTATGGTTGGATATCTGGGCTGTTTCCGTGTTCTTGAGATGGTGCATAATGCTGCTATGAACATTGGTGTACAAATCTTCTTCTTGTCTTTTGTTGTTGTTTTATTTTTATTTTTTTATTTTTCTACTAGTCTATTTACAAAATTCAAATACAAATTTGAACAAATTCTTTCTATGTCTCTCACCCACTCCCTCAACTCATCAAATTGTACAACCCAATGATTTCTTAATGGATAACGTCATAGATGTCATCCCTCAGCTTTTTCGGTCTTTGGTCATTCACATTTAATAACGAAAACCTGTTCTTAAAATAATCTCTAAATTCTGGTGAGATATAGTCAAGACTGTACTTTGGTTCTCATAGACATGTTATCATTTTTCTTTATCGTCAGACGGAATGTGCATATGAGTAACTGATAATTTGTTTTGTAGCCGGCCTCTCGTCTTGTCCTGACTAGTGCTATTAAATTTTTTCATCAAATTTTTCACAGATGTAGTCGGTTTTACTCCTTTGAATTCCTCAGGTGAGATCCATACGTATAGTCGCATTTTGTATGTCTTTAAAATAGGCACTTACAGTGAATAAGTCATTGGTGGTGGTTGTGTTCCATTGAGTTGGAACCAACTCACTGGTGACCTTCAGGTGGGTTTCCAGAAGCAGTTAATCACACAGGAGGAGATTGCCTACCCTTCTCCCTTTGGGCAACTGGTCAATTTGAACTGCATGTCTTCAGAATTGCAGTGCAACTTCTTGCCACTAGACCATTAGAGCTCCCAGACTGACATGTGGAGATGACAGTTAGCCAGATTGCTGTCTTCTAAATAGCAATAATGGAAGTCTGAATACAATGGAATCACATATGCAAAGAACATATGCATTTACCTAGACAATGATTTTGAGAAGTTCTCTTTAAAAAGATATTTTAATACCAAAGATGAGAGGTTGACACAGTGCATTTATCACTCTGGTGGCTTAGTAGTCAGCAGTTATACTACTAACACAAAGACAAGTTGTTGGCATATACCAGTGATCCACAGGAGAAAGATGGGCAATCTACTCTGTGTCATCTCCTCCCCCGGAAACTCACTGGAGGGTCACCTATGACTCTCTTCTGACTTGATGGTACTTAGCAATAACAACAAGTAGAAAGCAGTAGAATTTATATCAGATGAAGGACAGTGATCTGGAGAGTTAGGGAAGATAAAAGAAGAGATATGGCAAATGTGTAGGTAAATCTAAAGGAATATTCTCTGTATGATACAATAGCACTTGGAAAGTTAAAAATAAACAACTAAAATGGAAATAAACAAATGAAAACAAAAATTTACCAAAAAAGTAGAAATAAACCAAGACAAAATGAACAGATATAGACTATTTTAATATTCTGTTTTTGTTCTAGATGAGAAGAAAGCACTGATAACTTTAAATGTAATAAATTAAGTTAAAATTTACAGGAACAATATTAAAAATAGAAATAAGGAGGAAGTAGAAAATTGGATTGTAGCAATCAAGAGAAATGCAAGAAAGAGAGGACAAAAGGCAAAAAGCAAGGTGAATGAGAATGAATAAATGCATAATATGGTAAAGATTCTAATAAACTGATTCTAATAAAAGGCAAAAGCATCAAATCATTATGCACATCCTAAAACAGCAGGGTAAAAAGGAAAACCACAAACAGGGAAAAAATATTTGTTAATGACATGTCTGATAAGGGACTTATATCTAGAATTTATAAAATACTTGAGCACCACAACAAAATAAAGGTAAACAACCCAATTGCAAAATGGGTATAGGATATGAACAGACACTTCACTAAAGAAGACATTCCAATGGCTAACAAACACATCAAGCAATGTTGAAAATCCCTAGCTCTAAGACAGATGCAAATCAAAGCTACTATGAGATATTATCTCATCCAAATAAGAATAGCAAAATTTAATAAGGCATCAAACAACAAATGCTGGTGAGGTTGTGGAGAAAATGGAACTCTTATTCCCCGTTGGTGGGAGTGTAAAATGGTACAACCACTGTAGTAGGCAGTATGGCACTTTCTCAAAAAGTTGAAAATAAAAATACCATTTGACCCAGCAGTTCCACTACTGGGAATATATCCAAAAGAAACCTGAACTGCCACCCAAGCAGATATATGCACACCCATGTTTATTGCGGCTTTGTTCACGATAACAAGGAGTTGGAAACAACCCAGGTGCCCATCAACAAATGAATGGATAGAGAAACTGTGGTATATTCACACACAATGGAATACTATGCAGCATTGAAAAACAAAGAACTCATGAAATATTTTACAAAATGGGTGACTCTGGAGAACATTATGCTGAATGAAATATCACATCCACAAAAGGTCAAATACTGCATAGTGTCACTTATAAAACAGGACTGACACCAGGTTTGGGGGAAAACTAAGAGAAGAGGGGATAAATGATGTACACAGCATTGAAACAGATGAGGGAGTGAACTGATTAAAAGGGATCTATGATTAGGTATTATTTGCATGGCAAGAGTATAGAATAAGAGCTGCATAGTAAAGTGGACTGGGGGGGGGAATTGTATAACAATGAAAAAAAATTTTTTTTCTTCTCAAAGAGAAAAGTGAACTGGGGGGTGGGAGAAGTGGGCAGGGAGGAAAATGTGCAAAAATGAATAAATGGAAATCCAAGTTCTCTATTATCTTTCACTAAAATCTCAATTTAATAAAAGGCAAAAGCAAGGTGAGTGAGAGAAAATAAATGCATAATATGATAGAAAAAGATTCTAATAAACTATGACCCCCCCCATGTAATTTGTTAACTTTCAACCAAATAGATTTAAAGATGAAAATAAATATATAAATATTCCAACTTTCATTCCTTTCTAGGTATAAGTGTTATGGCATTTCACAGTTGAAAAAATTGAAGGACAAAAATGTTATGCAGTTTGATCAACATCACACAGCTAATAAATGGCAAACCCAGGATTTAAACCAAGACAGAAGGACCCCAGAGGCTCAAAGCTTCTAATTTCTTCTACCTTTCCAAAATAAGCAAGGAATACTCATAGGATCTTTCATTGAGTTTCCAATTCTATAAATCGTAATGTGAAGAGACTGCCAATCTTTCTCCTGAGGAGTCCTGCTCATGGATTCAAACACCCAAGAGGTTACTGGCACAACTCATTTGGTTTTGGGTTATTGGCATATCTCACTATGGACTACACCACCAGAATTTCCAAGTAATGAATTAAATCTACACCAAAAAATGCTTATAGTCTCAGAAATACAAAGTGGAATGGGGGGAAGTACACTGCCAAAGAATATATACTATGTATTTATAAACATACAATGTTAAAAATGTATAAAATCAAATAATATTTTGTTGCTGATTTGTGCCAATTGAGTTGGATCTGATGCATGGCTGAACCTCCAGCCAGTTTTCAAAGACAGTAAATTGCACAGGAGTATATTGTTCATACTTCTGCAAAGCAGATGGTGGATTCGAACCACATGCCTTTGGATTGTAGCCCAGCTTCTTACCACTAGACCACCAGAGCTCCTTAAATGACATTTAGGTGCACAAATATATGATAAAAGATTACTTCATTTATTGATATTTTTTTAAAAAGAAGGCATACACATTTACACTGTTTATAGATAAAAATAATAATTCTAAATATATACCAAAACTACAAAAAAAGGAAGTGAATGGTAAATTCAGAATGGTGGATATTGCTTACCTTTAAATTATTAAGATGCCATCAAGTTGAGAATGATCATTGTGATACTATGGACAACAGATCTGAACTCTGTCCTATCCTGGGCCATCCTCATCATCTTTGGCACACTTGAGCCCATTGTTGCAGGCTCTGTGTCAATTCATCTCATCATGAGTATTCTTCTCTTTTGCTGATTTTCTACCTTTCCAAGCATAATGTCCCTGTCCATAGTGCCTCTCCTAGCCACATGTCCAAAGTATGTGAGATGAAGCTTTGTCTCCTTGCTTCCAAGGATTAAAAGAATAAGGAAGATCACAGGAAAGACTGCAAAGGTAATGCTAACATTTTTTTCTTTGTGCTAGAAGTGGTATTCATATCTTGTTGTTGTTATATGCCATTGAGTTAACTGTGACTCATTGTGACCTTATGCACAATAGATCTGAACCCTGACACATTCTGAGCCAGTCTGTCTCCTACACACCTACTTCCATAACTGGCAACTCCTGACTACATACATGAAGCATGTGAGACAATTGTATGAAACACAGGATGAATGAAAATAAAACACTAAAAAGAAAAGAAATTTAAAGAAGACAATTGCTTGGCAATTTTTTAAAAAAGAAACCACTCTCTTCTGAATATGTCTTTTATCTTCCTGCTCTTTCATCTACATTTTAAATATTGGTCTTTCTTGTGTCCTATCTTTTCTTTTTGACATTTTCACTCTAAAATGTCAAACACATCATTCACTCTTACAATCTTGTTGACTACCTAGCTGTTGAGAATTTTTTAATCTTTAAGTTTATTCCTGTTTCCAACTTCAGATTCACATGTTGAATGTTCTAAGAGATATCTTCACTGAAACATCTCTGTTAAGAATTTCTCTGGCTGAGATAGCAAACAACTGATAAATAGTATTTTAAAAAATTATAAGGGCTATGTATCCATAGTATTTTCAATTACTTACTATGCATCTGAAAGTTGGACAATGACTAAAGATTGCTGAAAAAGAATCAATAACTTAGAATTGTGGTATTGGAGAAAAGTTCTGAATATCCCACAAATTGCCAAAAGAACAAAGCTAACAATGGTGAAATTGTGTCTCACATGTTTATGTAGTTTTATGTAGTCAGGAGTGGCCAGTTGACATTGTGCTGGGAAAGGTAGAGAGAAAACAAAAGGAAGACTCAAAAAGATGGATTGACTCAGTAACTATAACAATGGGCTCATCAAGGATTGTAAGGGTGACGCAGGATAGGGCAAGGTTCCAAACTATTGTTCATTGAGATGTAGTTGACTTGACCACATCTAACAACATCTCCTAGGGAGCTCTGTGGGTAGCATAGTCTGTAGGCAAATACACCATTAACCCTACCACCACCTCTCAGATCATAAAGGGATCTCTAATAAGTAGTTCCTAGATGATATTTCATAGTGGTTTTGATTTTGGATCTCTCTTATTGCATTTCTTCATGTGTCTGTTAATCATCTGAATACCTTCCTTCATGAAAATTCTTTTCATGGCTTTTACCCATTTGTAATTGTGTTATCAGTCTTTTGCTTACGCTATTGGTGGGATTATAAAATGGTACAACCATTCTGGAAGGTAGCTTGGTGTTTCCTCAAAATCCCAACATAGAAATGCCACATGATTCAGCTATTGCACTGCTTGGAATATACCCTGAGAAAATGAGAACTGAAGCACAAATAGAGACTTGTACACCAATGTTCATAGCAGCCTTATTCACCATTGCAAGAACATGGAAACAGCCTAAATATCCAACCACAATCAAATAGATTGAGAAATTATGGTACATTCACACTATGGAATACTATGTTTGCAGCATGCAGCAGTGATTTTTGTAAATTACTGCCTAACTTAGGAGGGACTGGAGAGCATTATGCTAAGTGAATTAACTCAGCACCATAAGGACAAATACTACATAAGACCATTATTGTAGAAATAGAATGATAACTAGCAAAATGTATATGAGGATACAAGGAGAGGAGGGAGAAGCAGAAGGGGAAGGTTATACAGGGTGTTAATGATATAGTCACACAATTTGATAGGTGGAGGGAGGGGTGGGTAAAGGAAAAGGGAAAGATTATGTGAGAAAACAATGAATACAAACTTTGTAAGTAAATCAGTATAAAATAAAAATTTTCTTTTTTAAAAAAGTAATTTCTGGGGTTTGTTTAGCAGTGCAAATGTGTCATGGTCAGGGTTTCTGATATTTCCCTTGGTCTTTCCCATTTTCAGAAAGATTGATTTCATTCCTATAGCCCTCATTTCAGAGAACAGGCAAGAGAAAATGGTGGGATCCACAACATAAAAATAACTCTTTCTAAATTCCTCAGCTGACTTTTGTGTGTGAAAGCTGGACAGTGAATAAGGATGGCAGAAAAAAAAAACAACACCTTTGAGTTATTGTACTGGAGAAGAGGATTGAACATATCATAGACTGTTAAAAGAACAAATAGATCTGTCTTGGAGAAAATGCAACCAGAGTGCTCCTTAGAGGCAAGGTTGGAGAAGCTTCATCTCACATACTTCGGGCATGTTGTTAGGAGGGGCTGTTCTTTGAAAAGAGACATCATGCTTGGAAAGGTGGAAGGCCAGCAAAACAGAGGAAGACCCTCAATGAAATAGCAATGGGCCAAAGTCTGTTGGAGGTGATGAAGATGGTCCACGATAGATTAGGATTTCAGATCTTTTGTTCATATGATTGCTATGAGTTGTATTCAACTTGGCTCCATGACGCATAACAACAGTTGCAATAGAAGCTGGACAGGGTCGTTTTTTTAGCAGGCTACACCGCTGATAAGGAGGAACGCCACATTTTCTCAGACACCTGCAACTCAAAAATAGCCAAAATATACTCACTTGGCCAATCTTAAACTGTCCCTTTTCTGTCTTCTTCATCACCACAAATTCTCATCTCATTTACAAACCTGTGCCTCATTATTGATTCCTCCCTAGCGCCTAACTAACAAGTCAACACATCTGTACAAAAACCTCTCACACTGGTCCACTTCATTCTGCGACCCCTTGTTCATCGTTCTCTATGTGGGCTTGTATTAGTCTTCCCTACAGTCAGCCAGCATGGTCTTTCTGAAAATGCAAAAGAAATAATGGAACAATTTCCTTTTGTCATTAAAGTACAAGTTTCTTATTATAGCCTATAAGGCTGTGATGCACACATGCTTCTCTTAAAGATGCTCCTTCGACCCCAAGGAGCAAGAAGCCTTCAAGGATGAAGACTCAAATTGATATATTCATCTAGTTTGATGAAGTCACATATGTGACATTTACACAGTCTTGGCAAAGTAATTGCCTTTGGATTACTTATAGGAAACAGATAACAAATAACTGGAACAGTTCCACGGTGAGTCAGTATCACGAAGGCTAAAAAACCTGATGGAGACGACCCTATGCTCCTCTCTGCACCACAGAAGAAGAACCCTCTCAAAGGGGAAGTGCTCTCCCTTCCCCAGAACTGATATTCACTCTCACGTCTCTGGCAGCATGTAACGATTGCTCAGGTGCCAGGTGCCAAATTGTCCCTCTCTGTGGTTCTCTTGGCTGGCTCCTCCCTTGGCTCTGACTGATCCAGCTCTCAGAAAGCTCTTTCAGAAGTCTTGGTTGATTACAGCTCTGGACCAGCATCATAACAGGCCTTGAAACATATCTGCTTTGTTGGAGAATCCTACACAGAGTGTCCCTGTCTCACGTGGACAGACCTCTACATGGGCCTTCTCTGTGCTGCCTCTGGCCCCTTGCCACTATCCCTGGGCTGTGTTGTGTCTCTTGCTGCCACTGTGTGTGATAGCTGTCAGCTTGAGTTTCTGCTACTATGCTGTCCATTTGTGGTGCCCAATGTCCTGGTGCTGACAAAGCCCTAAATGCATTACAACTCTCAGTCCACTTCCCTCTGACCGCTCTGCTGCCATTCTCTGTTGGGCAGGACCGGACTTCCCTTTTTGGGCCCTGCCACTCTATCTCAAGGTCATTAGTGGTATAGTCTATAGGAAGTTATGGGGATAACCCACAGGCCATGCCTCTCTGGAAGTCTGAACCCACCAATGGCTCTGTAAGAATGTCTATATGGAATCTGCAGCCTTGAAAATCCAATGGAGGGTCCGCTATAACTTGGTTCCAACTCAATGGCAATGAGTTGGGAGGAACTGACTATGCTAGACACAGAGTTTCTGCTACTCTTGCTGCTGGTCTGTTTCTATTTCTTGAAAGATTTTTTTTAACTTGTCATATGACGTCAAATTGGATCTGACAGGCACAGAAAGAGATTGCCCCTTCTTCTCCAGCAAAGCATCTGGTAGATTTGAATTGCGCACCTTCAGGATTGCAGCATAGCTTCTCACCACTAGGCCACCAGAGCTCCCTTATTTCTTCAAAGATTCTTATCCCATAGGCTGCCCTCTGCTCTCTGCCCTCTGCCCTCTGGGACAAGGACTGTGGGGTGAGTGTTTAGCACAGAGCTTCCCTGTTCCCAGATGACATGCTCATCTCTTTCCTGAGAGTCAGGCACACTCTATAACACAGGAAGCTCCAGAAGCCTCTGTCTTCAGAGTCTTTTCTGGCCTTACAATATGCCTGCTGAGGCTTACTCAGTCTTGTGCCTGGAACTATCCCTCTAAGAAGAGCCTTTGACCTTTCTTCCTTTTTTTTTTTTTAAGCTGAGCACTTTGGCTCTTATTCCTTAACTGTTGCTGTTATTGTGTGTGATCGAGTCAAGCACAATTCATAATGACCTTATGAAAGCTAGATCTGAACCCTGTCCTATCCTGTGCCATCCTCACAATCTGACACACCAAGCCCTTTGCTGCAGTCACTGTGTCAGTCCTTAACTGTAGCTGATTGTTTTTTCTCTCACAATGAGTTCATTCTTAATCTATACCATCACATCTCCCCAAAGACAAACTGAGAACAGAATTCTTACATAGAAAACATTTCCTAATTATCAAGTCAGTTCTATCTCATGGTGACTCTTCATTAGGCTTCTGAGAGTAACTCTTTACTGGAGATGACTCCTCATCATTCTACCCTGGAGAAGCCGGTGGATTCGAACCACTGACCTTTTGGTAAAAAGTGCAGCACACAATACACTACATTTCCAGAGCATCTTACTATAAAGGAAACACTTCCTTAATCCTCATACTAGAGCTGTGCTGCCAACCCAAAGGCACATGGCTTGAATCTACCAGCTGCTCTGAGGAAGAATCATGTGATCTCCTCCCATGTGATTTACTGCCTCTGAAAACCTGCTAGAGGCTCTGCTATGAGTCTATTCTGACAATAATACATAACAACAAAAATAATATTTAAAAATATGCTATATATCTTAAGAAATATTTAAGAAACTTTAGTTTTAAATTAAAAACAAATTAGTAGCAAGATTAAGGAACTAGTCACTAACTCTTATCAATACAGATGGTTCTCAGGTTTTAAAGTATCAAGATGGGTACAAAAGCACACTTTAGTTACTAGTCTACTGAGAGAGTCTTCTCAACCACTCTTCCTAATATTAATATCTGCATTCTGGCTTCAGCTAACAGGGGTTTTCATAAATTGCTTTCACATTTTGATTACAAATTTCTCTAAAGATTTCCCTCTGGTACATCACAGGGTGAGCAGCTGGGTGGCCTAGTGGCAAGAAGCTGACCTGCAATCCTGAAGGCATGCAGTTTGAGGCCACCAGCTGCTCTGTGGGAGAAAGATGGGAAATCTCCTCCTGCAATATTAACAGCCTCTGAAAACCTACCAGAGGATGTCAGTTAAGGGTCAGTTCCAACTCAACAGTACACAACAACAACCACCAACTCAAGATTCTATTATTGATGTTTCTCAAAAGTTCTCAAAACCAAGACCAAAACAGGGCTTTGTTTGAACTAGCTCATTTTGATTCAGTCTCCACCGATAATTTGCATTTCCATTTCAGACCAACTAAATCAGATTCCCCAAGAATCACCTGGCGATCTTGTTAAAATATAGATTATGACTCAGTCTACCTGGGTAGAAATGCACATTTTTGCTCCATGGTCAAATCAGAATGAACCAATTCAAAGAGCACTGATTATAAGATCCTCTGGCCTGTTACAGCAAAAACTCAAAACAATTCATCTTATTTAAATTGACTCATATCTGACCCTCCGGCAGGTTTTCAGAAGGTGTCAATTGCATGGGAAGAGATTGCCCTATCCTCCGACAGAACAAAGATACGAACCTTTGGGTTGGCAATGCAATTCCTTACACACTAGATGATCAGAGCTCAACCATTACACCATTCCTAGCTAATTGAAAATGCAACAGTCACCATAAAATACATAAATCAAGCCTGAAATTTATCATCAGTCTTAGTCTGATATCTCTTGGGTGTTCATGTCATGAAAACACAAAGACATGCTATGATCCATTCTAAGGCCTCTGGAGAGACTCTGGAGATAGCAGTGAAGCCAGGGGTCAATCCTACCTTGGTGGTCCCACACTCTCAGCTTGCAATTCCTCCTCCATGAAGCCTCATCTCAGTCATGCGTCTTCCCCAGGGATTATAACTAAATGCAGAAACACATTAAATTTTAAACTCTATTACCTGACAGAGACCAAGAGAGACCCTAAAAGATTTCATTGCAGTCTAGTGGTGCCCCTATTTGTTGTTGTTGCACACCTCACTCAAGTAAGATCTCAGATACCGATCATTCACCCAGCATACAGTCACTTCATAACGAGCTCCTGTCCAGTTAGCTCCTAGTGGAGAGCAGGGGAAAGTGAGACAGATCCTACAACATGTTTCCAAGAATAACAGGGACGCTGGACTGGAAGTCTAATCTTATCTTTGCTGCTAATTCATGGTGTGACATGGGCAAGCCTCTTGCTAGCCTGACTTCTGTTTTCATCAAATAGAAACAGAATTATTTCCAGCACCACTAAACTTTGTTTCTGTTGTTGCTATGTGTTGTCAAGTCAAACTGACTCATAGAGAGTTGACCCTTCAATGAGTTTTCAGAGGCTGAAAATCACACAGGAGAAGATTGCCCTTATTGCTCCCTTGGAAAGCTGGTGGGTTCTAGATGTCTGTCCTTGTGTTGGCAGTGTGACTTCTTACCGTCTAGGACACCAAAACACCTCAAACTTAAAGGTGCATAAGAATCAGCATAGACTTAGATTTTCCTGTGCTCAAGTGATAAAGCCATAGTAGTCCTGGGCATACTGGGATAAATCAATCACTTAACACCTGATGACTTGTTAAAACATGGAGTATGTGAACGACCTCAGAGGTTTTTTATTCAGTAGGTCTGCAGTTTCAGCAAGAGAAATTGCATCATCTGCATAATGCAGGTTGTTGATGAGTCTTCCTCCAATCCTGATGTCACATTCCTCCTCATAAAGCCCAGACTCTCAAATGATCTATTCTACATATAGATTGAAAAAGGTAAGGAGATGGAAAACATCCATGATGCACTCTTCAGAAGGTTAAGGACTGCATTCTTCAATATGGATTGAACATCAACATCAAGAAGATGAAGATTCTCACCACTGGGACAATTGGCAGCACCATGGTAGATGGAGAAGAGATTGAGGTTGTTCAGCTCCATAATCAACACTCTTGGCATTAGGAGGCAGGAAATGAAAAGACAAATTGCAGTGGGAAAAACTGCTGTTAGGAACCTCTCCAGAGTACTGAGAAGGAACAGTGTCAGTCTGGAGAATAAGGTGCACCTGATCCAGGCCATGGTTTTGAGATTATTTTCTATGCATCAGAGAGCTGGACAATGACCAAAGATGACAGAAGAATTGATGCCTTTGTGTTGTGGTGCAAGAGAAGAATCTTGAACATAACCATGGACCACCAAGAAAATAAACAGGTCTGTCTTGGAGAGGGTTAAACCAACTTTCTCCTTGAAAGCAAGGATTTTGAAGCTCCAACTCTCATACTTTGGGAACATGGTCAGGAGGGACCAGTCCTTGGAGAAGGACATCATGCTTGGAAGCATCGAGAGACAGCACAGGAGAGGAAGAACCCAGATGAGATAGATTGCCACAGTAACTAGGATAATGGGGATAGGTGTGTCAGAGACAGTGAGACTGGCTCAGGATAGAGCAGAGTTCAGAGCTACTGTGCATAGGGTTACTATGAGTCACAGATGAATCACTGGCATATGACAACAAGAAGTTAAAAATCTTCTTTGAGAGATTTGAGGAGTGTTGAACTAGACCATCTCAAAGGTTCGTTCCAATGCCGTCTATTCATTGCATTTTTATTGTCTACATCCAAGCCCAGTTAGCAAAATCCTCCAGTGAGCTTGATACACAAGCCCCTAGTCATTTATTCTGTGCGTGGATCATTCATGGCTGATATTAAGCATCACTATTTTTGCTCAGAGCAAACGCAGCTGTTGGAGTAGGCACAAGGGGCCCTGGGAGGCAGGAGAGCACATTCAGAGGAGGCGGACACATATGCTTACTTACGGAGGCAGCTCTCGTTTGCCTTAGGGGAGACCCAGGCCTGCGTCAAGGAGCTCCAGTGGGCTGCCCCGGATATGAGCCGTCCACGGAGGGCCTCAGTGGGGATGAGTGAATCCTGGCCTTCATGTGTCACACCAGGTGAAGTCAGATGCTGGCACACAGAGAGCAGTACTTGCTTCCTGTACCCAAGCTTTGGCAGTCTAATGATCCAGCAGATTATAAACAACTCACAGTGGAACGTAACTCAAGAGCCAAAGGAAAGAGGAGTGGGGTGTGCACGCCAGTCCCACAGAAGTGCAGGTTAGCCTTTACGGCAGCATAAGAAGGCCCAGAGTTCTGAAGAGAGCAGGTGCTGCCCCCTCCCGGCAGCAGCTCAGGCTGAGACTGGGCTGTCTTTCCAGGTCAGTCAGAAACCGTAAATCCAGAATACTGAGTGTTTGGACTAAAATGATTTTCAGAGACCCCTTCACTGTGGAGAAGAGGAATTCGAGTCCCTTAAGTTGAAACTAGCCCACCTCGGTTAGCCTAGTCAAGCCCAACTTGGTGCCCTCTCCCTAGTGCCTTGCTGAGCTCCTGCCTCATTAAGACAAACCTGCATGCCCCAAGGATCTTAGCCACAGTGGGAGACAGGATTTGAAGAGAGTTCTTTGCAAGAAAGAGGCTTGACTGCTATTCTGTGGAAAACAGCTTGCCGTGCCATGTTTAATCCTCCACTGGAGAAGAACAAGATACTGGCCTGGGAAGAAGAGAAGAGAAAAGGAATATACATCTCCATTGAACCATATTTTCAGGCAAGTAAGCTCCAAAGGAAACATGTATCATACAGAAAATGGTCTTTCTCTGATACCAAACCACCCTTTCTTCTTTGTTGTTTCTGTCTAGAAGTTGAGGCCACGGGAAACTCCGCAGCCTGGAGATCCAGGGCATCAGGCATCCTGCCTGACCCTAGAGTTGGAAATCACTTTCTCTTATTTTCAAAAGACGCGGTGAGGTAAACACACTGAGAAGAAACCCCGCCATGACACAAAATCTAAAAGGAAGTACAAAGTGATAGATGTTATAATGGGAAAGATAGAACGCAATGAGAGGCCAGAGAGGAAGTGGTGAATTTCTAGTTGAGGGAGAGGAATCAAAGAGGACATGTTGCTTCAATGGGGCTTCAAAGTGATAGGAATGGGGGCAGACAGGAGAGTATTTTGTTAAAGAAAGACACTGTGAGAGAGAAAGGTAGAAAGAAAAATAAATGGAGGGGAAGAAAAGGTTAAGAAGGAAAGGCATGCAGTCAAGAATGAGATGGGAAAGCAGAAGACCAAACCGGAAGTGAGGATTACGGGGGGGGGGGGGGGGTGTCTAGTCACCAGGATGGGAAGGCAGACATGAACGCGAGTTAACCACAGGGAGCCACTGCAGACACCTGAACAAGGCAGGGGCATGATCTGAGGAAAACTAGTTCAACAACACAGTGCAAGAACTCTGTGGTAAACACTGCATTTCAAGAAAGGGATGGGAGTGTGCTCAAGAGCAGAGGGGCCCCCCATCCATCCACTGGGATCTTATTTTGCAATTCTATTTAAACCGCTTCAGAACACGTCCCAGTGTTCATATTGCCGAGATTATATCCTCCAGTTATCGCTTCCTGTGTGCTCACAGCCAGGCTTTCTCTCCGGGAGCAGCCCCGGAGAACAATAATAATATCCTCTACTTCCTACTCGTCCCCATTTCTTTCTAACATCTGAACAATGAGTTGGTCTTTTCGCCTTGCTGCAGGAGGGCTGCGTTTCTGATTGATACTCACAATCCAGGTTTGGAATAAGCATCTGCCTTGCAGAATCCGCCTGCTGAGAGGGGGGTTGTCAAAGGTCATTCCTAGGGCCAGTGTTCCCTACCAGGGGATCTTCGCTCAGATGAAGAGTCTTGTACAAACCTGTACGGTGAGGGCTTGATGGATTTCTTGGGCTCCTTCATCCCCCCCCCACCCCCTTCTTGTGAAAGGGTGGCACTGAACAATCTGAATCATTAATAAAGTGCTTCAGAATGAACAGAGGGCTGATGAAGGAAACTTTATCATTGCTGTCTAGGAGGTCTCCTTCCCTAACACTTGATTCATCAAACATACCATATTTCTAAACTTTAATTCCAAGTGACTAGGTATCCTTGTCTTTCACAGCCCGATAATCAAATTCAGTATATTGGAAACATGTTTCAGCTTTCTCTTGGTTGGATTTTTGCCCCCCTCTCCGTTTTCAGTAAATGACAGTTTTTTCCCCAGGCCGTTTTTATTTCCTTTGCTTCACAGCTGATTAATGACAGGCTTAGTTCCTCAACAACAGAAGAAGAGAGGAAAACCCATGGGAAGCCCCTACCACTTCCATTCTCTGCTGGACTTCCGGGAGAGGTTAACACCCACCAAGCGCTACCGGATATGATGCCAGTCTCAGACCTGATCTGGGCCCCATTGATTAAGAAGGATTCCGCCTACATCTACAGCTGAGCTAATCAGGGTTTGGGCAAACCTTTGTCTTGAGAAAATACTCAAATTCATTTCCATCAAGTCAGAACTAACTCCTAGCTGACACTCCTTTGGGTTTTCAAGGCTGTAACTGGCACAGGAGGAAATTGCTTCTCTTCCCCCCAGCCCCTGGAGCCATAGATGGATTTGAATTGCCAGGGAATGCAGGCCTTTGGGTTAGCAGCACAACTCTTTATGGACTATGCCACCAGATTAAAGGTCAAATCACCAGGATTTTACAATATTAATGGGTGACTGGAATGCGAAGTTGGCAACAAGGAAGAAAGGCCAGTAATCAGAAAACATGGACTGGAGGAATGTGGCATCAGGATTGGTGGAAGAGTCATCAACAACCTGCGTTATGTAGATGACACAACCCTGCTTGCTGAAACTGAGGAGGACCTCATGCACTTGCTGCAGAAGGTCAAGGATTGCAGCCTCCTATATGGATTAAAGCTCAACATCAAGAAAACAAAGATTCTCACAACTGGGCCAATTGGCAGTATCAGTACGGATGGTGAAGAGATTGAGATAGTTAACAGTTTTTGTTTACTTGGCTCCACAGTCAACACTCTTGGTAACAGCAGCCAGGAAATCAAGAGACTAATTGCATGGGGAAAGTCAACTGTGAGGAACCTCTCAAGAGTACTGAAGAGCAACGACGTTAGGCTGGAGACTAAGGTGCACCTGATCCAAGCTATAGTCTTCGCATTTATGTGCTATGCATCAGAGAGTTGGACAGTGACTAGGGATGATAGAAAGAGAATTGATGCCTTTGAGCTTTGGTGCTGGAGGAGAGTGTTGAATATACCATGGACTGCTAGGAGAACAAACAGGTTTGTCCTGGAGAAGGTGAAGCGGAATGCTCCTTGGAGTCAAGGATTCTGAAGCTTCATCTGACATACTTTGGGCGTGTTGCAAGGAGGGACTGGTCCTTGGAGAGGGACATCATGCTTGGCAGAGTGGATGGGTGGCGCAGGAGAGGAAGACCTTGGATGAGATGGATTGATTCTGTGACTGGAGTGGTCGGAATGAGTGCGTTTGAGATGGCTAGGTTGGCACAGAATAGAACAGAGTTTAGAGCTCTTGTACATAAGGTCGTCATGAGTCACAAGTGACTCGATGACACATGACAACAACAACAGTGGCAGAAATAAAGATGGAGATAAAATGACAGAATTTTGTACAATCAATGATTAATTCATTGCACATACCTTTTATAAGACAAATGGCACCTGTATACATGGACCTCACCTGATAGTCTGCACAGGCATCAAGTTAATTACATCTGTGGAAAGAATCGTTGGAGAAGCTCAATATCAGCTCTGAAAACTGGACGAGGTGCTGATTGTAGAACAGACCATCAACCTACTCAAATGCAAGTTCAAACTGAAGCTAAAGAAAATTTAAACAAATTCAAAAGAACCAAAATTTGACCTTCAGACTATCCTACCTAAATTTAAAAACCATCTCAAGGACAGGTTTGAGGCCTTGAACACTAGTGAGTGAAGACCAAATGATCTCTGGGAAGATATCGAGAGTATCATCCAGGAAGAGTACAAATGCTCCTTACAAAGACAGAGGAGGAAGACAAGACTGAGATGGATGTTAGAAGAGACTCTGAATATTGCACTAGAATTTGAGAAGCCAAAGCAAAGAGAAGAAATCAAGATGTTAAGGAGCTGAATAGAAAATTTCAAAGAGCAGCTTGGAAAGACAAAACGAAGTATTAAAATGAAATGTGCAAAGAGCTAGAGTCAGAAAATCAAAAGTGATGAACTTGCTCAGCATTCTTAAGCAGAAGGAACTGATGAAAAATTCAAGCCTCAAGTTGCAATATTTAAGGATGTTATGGGGAAATATTGAATGATCCAAGAAGCATCCAAAGAAGATCAAAAGGCCTCCTACGTTTACCACAGGCAGTGTTCATTCACTGACTGCATATAAAGAGGAAGCAGAGTGAAATACCCCATATACACCTCAACCCAGGCCTTGTGCTTGATTTGTATCATGAATGGGGTAGCATGGCTCTGAGGAGGGATTTTTAAACTGACTGCCCCATTTCTCTGGGAAACATGAATTGTGGGCTGAGTTGTCACATTGTCAATAAAACTGACTGGTACAGGAATAACTGTAGCTGTTTGCATAAAAAAAAAATAAGATGAAAGGAGTTCACAGAGCCATTGTGCCAAAAATAACATTGACTGACACAGAGGAACTTCATGAAACAACATATTATCAAGAGGGAGGAAGTTCAAGCTGCAGTGAAAGAATTGGCAATAAGTCCCCAGGAATTGAGGGAATACCAATTGACATATGTCAGCAAATATATTTCAAATGCTTCCCTGGATGAGCTTACCTGGTTGTGCCAAGAAATCTAGAGGATAACTACTTGGCCAACAACTGCAAGAGATCCATATTTATTTCCATGCAAAAAAAGTGATCCAACAGAATATGGATATTATTTAAAAGTATCACTAATATCACATACAAGCAAAATCCTGTTAAGGATTATCCAAAAATGACTGGAACAATACAGCAATAGTGAACAACCAGATATATCAGAAAGGACTGTGGCATTAGGAACATCGTAGCCTATACCAGATGGGTCTTGACTGAAAGCAGAGAGTGTGTTTCATTGACTGTGTGGATCTCAACAAATTGTGGCTAACATTGAGAAGAATGGGAATCCAAGAGCACTTGATTGTTCTCATGCAAAGCCTATACGTGGACCAGGAATTAGGCATCAGGACAGAGCAAGGAAACACTGCCTGGTTCAAAATCAGGAAAGGAGTGCTTCAGGGATGTGTCCTGTCCCTTTTTCAATCTATATGAAGGATCATTTGGAGACTGGACTTTATGAGGAGGAAGGTGGTATCAGGATTGAAGAAGACTCATCAACAACCTGAATTATGCAGATAGAACCTTGCTTGCTGAAACTGAGGACAGGAAGCGTTTGCTGCAGAAAGTCAAGGACTGCAGCCTTCAATATGTATTGAAGCTCAACACCAAGAAAACAAAGATTCTCACCACTAGGCCAATTGGCAGCACTGTGATAAATGAAGAAGAGACTGAGATTGTTAAAATTGCCATTTTGCCATTTCCACAACCAAAACTCTTGGAACCAACAATCAGGAAATCAGAAAATTAATTGCATTGGGAAAATTTGCTGTCAGAGACCTCTCCAGAGTGTTAACCAGCAACATTGTCAGACTCGAGTCTAAGGGGAACGTAAGCCAAGCCATGGTCTTCACAATTACTTGCTATGAATCAGCTGAGCAGTGACGAAGGATGGTAGAAGAATTGATGCCTTTGAGCTATGGTGTTGGAGTAGTGAACATGTGTCTTAATTGTTACTTAATAACTGAATAATTTCAGCAATTGAGCTCTGATGGTCCAATGGTAAGACTTGATGGCACATAAGAACAACAGCAATCCTTCGCTATGAGTTTTTTGTTTATGGACTTCAAAGGCAGTCATGTGGAGTCAGCTGGAGGACTGGAGACTTTGGTTTGAGACTCAGATCTACTTGTCAGTAGTGATGGGACTTTGTTATGTGCTGTGGAGTAAGAATCAATCATAGCTGGCCTGGAGGAAATTGCCTATCCACCTACAGAGCAGCTGGTGGATTTGAACCATATACGTGCCTTTGGGATTGCAGAGCAGCTTCTTACCACTAGGCCATCATTGCTCCTTGGTGAGCATTCTGGTCATTTACTCCCATTTATCTAGGGGCAAGTCATTTATTTACCCCACCAAACTCTAACTTCTTTTCTCTAAAAGAGGCTACTTCCCAGCTGGTGCCAAAACTACTCTTTGGGAGAGTCTCCTGCTCTGTTGGCCTAGTGGTAAGAAGCTGGACTGCCATCCTAAAGGCATGTGGTTTGAATCCTCCAGCTGCTCTGCAGGAGAAGGATGAGTAATCTCCTCCCATATGATTTACTGCCCCTGAAAATCCACTGGAGAGTAATCTAGGAGTCGGTCCTGACTCAACAGTACACAACCACAAGAATCTTCAGAGAACAGCTTCCCTGAGCTGCTCACCTGAGTTATGAGTGTCTTGTGAGGCTATGTCAAGAATGCACACACACACTGGGCTGTTAAGCAAAAATGTTGGTGATACAAGACCATCGAGGGGGGCCTCAGAACAAAGGCCCAATGACTCAGAAAACCTGCCACTGCAAACCTTAAAGCACATAAGTTCACTCTGACGTTCAACGAGTCGCCATTCCTGAGAATTGACAGAGTGAAACATCTCTGCATAAGGTGAGAAGCAAAAGGTTCAGAAAAAAGAAAATCAAAGACAGAAAATGATGATAGAGACAAGAAAAGAGCCAGAGAGATGCTCAATGTTTATAAAGGGCAGAATCCGAATCTCCACTCCCATTTTTCATTCTATCCCTCACTTCCTTAAATCTATGTTGTTATTGTTGTTAAGTGCCATCAAGTGGTAGACGACTCATAGTCACCCTATGAATGAAAGACCTGGACACTTGTATAACTTTCATCATTTCTCTAAGTTCATAGATTTTCTGAAGACAAGCTATTTTGAAAGTAGATGCCACTCCTGCTTCCAAGCTTGTTTTAATCGGGGAGCACCACTAAACACTGTCCACCATGGGTAACTGTTATCACATTTGACACTACAGTGTCACAGTGTTTAGCATCACAGCAACCACGAGTTACCTGTGTACAGAAAATTGACAAATCAGTGCTAGACCACTTAGAAGAATTAAAGAATTAAAACAAGGCCCGAGTGGTGCAGATTAAAATCACCCACCTTTGGTAACTAGGGAGAAGGAGGAGGACAGACAAGTAAGGAAAACCTTGGTGCAAATAGGTCTTGTTTGTGCAGGGCCACATTTTGCACTTGGCCATTCTGCACTGCTTAGAGCCAGCAATTCAGGCTTAGTGGCCATGATAAAGTGTGAGCCCTTAAGAATTTGCAGAAATATTGAGGGCATCCCTAGCCTTTGGAGTTCCACCAGACATCTGTGTTGTTTTACTATCGTTGCAGTATGAAACAGATACGGCGATTTTAGATCACTTGTATCAAACAGTCCAACTTCAAAGGCCAGGCTTAGTATGTGAAGCCACCCCATTCTCTTCCTCATCATTTCCTGGTGAATGTAGAATAGGTGGAAAACCTGCCTCTCTGGGCAAGTAGAATCAAGTGCTTCTTTTCCTTTTTTTAAAAAAAAAAAACCAAAAAACTGTTTGGCCTACTGTTAAAATTCTGATTGGGAGAGAGTAAGGAACTTCTGCTTCTAGGTCTCAGATGGTAACAAGGACAAAGCTCCCATGGTCAGGAATAAAACCCGCAAAATTATTAGAACCCATTTCTAGAAGAAACAGAACTGACAATTTCACCGGCAGTTAGCTCTCTGTTGCACCTGTTCAGCTGACTTCCTTCTGTCTCGGTGACATTTTACATGTTTTACCCACAATGCCTTGCATTAGTTGTGCTTTCAATAAGTTGCATTTTGGCACTTCTCCTAACCCAATTAGGTATCTGTCTAAGCCAAGGGAGAAACAGTTTTTCCCACTGAAGTTGCCATCCCAGCCAGGGTCATGAGCACTCCCGTGTATCCATCCAGGGCTTACGGTGGACACAGCTTAGGCAGGGTGACGAGGAAGACTCCAATCTTTCCTCTTTGCCTAATGTCTACAGTCTATTTGATTTCATTTGGAGAACATTATCCACATTGCAGCCTGGAAAATTATTTATCTGTTGAGCGATTGTAGTAAACTTGTAAGCAGATGGGGTTTTGGATTTTTCCAGCCTGTCTCCAAGAAAAATGAATAAGAAACACAAGACACCTAAAATCCCTCATCCATCATCACTGGCTGGCAGGTGACCCACTTTAGCAATTCATGCTGTACATTTTTCCTTCCTTTCTATCATTCTGCTATAAGGGAAAGCTGTGAATCAACAGTCGCCCCTCTGAAGCCTGTGATGCCCAGATGTTGGGCACACTCCTTTTCTCATGCAGACCACATGATTTGGACTCTCACTACTCTGTGGAGTCTCTGAGACTTACTTATAAGGCTGGTGCTAGCGTCCCTTCCATTCTCTTCACATCCCCAGTCATGGCCTCCCTTAAAGGGCTCTACTCTTGACAGACATATTCTCCCTTATTCCCCATAGAGGCAAGAAGCGGCGCTGCAATCATGAAGGCACAAAATTTGAATCCATCAGCTGCGCCGCAAGAGAAGGATGGGCAATCCCCTCCCTTGCGATGAAACTGCCTCTGAGAACCTGCCAGAGGGTCAGCTGTGGGTCGGTTCAATCTCAGTTGTACACAACAACAACAATCATATTCCTGTCAGAGTCTATCTGAGCAGGCTCACTAATTAACTTCTGGCTTTCTAAGGTGAGACTCCTTTGCTGACTTGCAAGAGACAACCAAAAGAAGTCCTTCATTAGCTTTCTAGTTTTATTTTGTCTTTATATTCTTTTTTAATTATTAATTTGTTATGCAGATTTGCCCCCATACTTTCCTTCATTGACATTATACTTCATACAATCATCCCCACACATTATATATAACGTGTGTGTGTGTGTGTGTGTGTGT
>NW_006399759.1:1410270-1413024 GCF_000299155.1 Elephantulus edwardii | reverse complement strand
TCCACCCTCCCAAGCATTGTAAAATGGTACAATTACTCTGGAAGACAGTTTGATGTTTCCACAAAAAACTGAACATAGAAATTCCATTTGTCCCAGCTATTCCACTGCTTAGAATATACTCCAAGAAAATTAGAATGGACGCAGAAACAGAGACTTGTACACCAATATTTCATTATTCATCATCTCAAGAACATGGCAACAGCCCAAATGTCCAACCACAATGGAATGAACTGAGAAACTGTGGTACGTTCCCATGATGAAATACTAAGCAGCATGCAGAAGAAATTATTTTGAAAACCATGACCTAACTTAGGAGGGACTAGAGAGCATTATGCTGATTGAACTAACTCAGTTTCATAAGGACAAATACTGTAAAAGACCATTATTGTAGAAATAGATAACTAGTAAAACATGTATGAGGATGCAAGGAGGGGAGGTAGGAGCAGAGGGGTGAGGATGGGCAAGGGGATAGTCATAGGGTCGCACAATTTCATGGGTAGAGGGAGGGGTGGGTAAAGGAAATAGGAAAGATCTGGTGTGAAAAACAATCTATATCAACTTTGTAAGTAAACCAGTACAAAATAAAAATTTCATTTAAAAAATAAAGATTATTTTGAAATTTAGATGAAATAGATTCAAGATCATTTTGGTTCTTTAGACTTGTTTTCCTTTTCTTCAGGCTCAATTTCAACTTGCAAATGAATAATTGTTCTGACCTGCAATTTGGCTGGCCTAGTTTTAACTGCTGATCTTGAACTTCTCCAACAATTCCTCCCACAGTTGTAGTCAATCTGATTCCTGTGCCGTATATCAAGTGAGGTCCATGTGTAAAATTGTTTCTGTTTCTCAAAAAGAGAATACTTGCAATGAGGAAATCATTGAAAATACAAAACTCTATCATTCCATTTCCAGTCTCATTTCTAACACCAAGCTCATATTTTCAGACTAGTATTTGGAAGCAGGGGTGGCATCTCCTTTCTAAACGACATACCTCTGGAAACACTATGAACTTTGATAAATGTCAGTAGTTGTACAGGGACTTCAGGCCTTTTGTTCATAAGGTCACTAGGAGTTGTGCTCAAATTGAAGGCAATCAACAACAACAATTCCTTCATTGTTTCCAACTTTTTGTATGCAAGTCACCAATTATTGTTAACATGTTGCAGAACTCGCTTTGCATATATCAAGCTGAGAGAACGGAAAAACAAATTTAAGCCTACACAGCATTGAAACAGACTAGGGAAAGAACTGTATAAAAGGAATATATGGTTAGGTACTATTGGCATGACAAGAGCAGAGAATAAGAGCTGCATAGTAAAGTAGTTGGGGGTGAGAGCAGTGGGGACTGTATAACAAAGAACTTTAAAAAAAAGTGAACTGAGTGGGGCAGGAATGAAAATGTGCAACAATGAATGAATGGAAATCCAAGTTCTTTATAAACTTTCATTAAAATCTCAATAAAAACAAAACACGAAAGGTAAAAAAAAAAATAAAATACTGAAATATGATATTGGTAATATATTGAATGACCCAGGAAGCATTAAAAAAAGATGGAGGGGATGCACAGTCACTGTAAGAAAAGGAACTGACTGGCACTAAAAATTTTAGGTAGTACCACATGAGCAGGAGCCAAGGGTAATGAAGGAGGAAGTAGAAGCTGCACTGAGGGCACTGGCAAAAACGGCTCCCAGGAATGGATGGGATGCCAATTGACTGGTTTCCATTAACAGTTGCAGCCTTAGATGCACTCACCAGTCTAAGTCAGGAAATTTGGAGGATAGTCGTCTAGCCAACAGATTGAAAGAAGTATTTTTTCCCATTCCCAAGCAAAGTGATCCAACAGCAAGTGGACACTACTGAACAATATCATTAATAGCACATGCAAGTAATATAGTGCTGAAGATCATTTAAAAACAGCTAGAACAGTACACAGATAAGAAACTGACAGAAGTTCAAGCAGGATTTAGAAGAGGCCATGATATCAGGTATTACTGCTAATGTCAAAAGGATTCTTCTGGCTGAAATTAAATAACACCAGAAGAATGCCTATTTATGCTTTATTAATGATGCAAAGGCAGTTGATTGTGTAGATTATAACAAGTTATGGTTAACATTGAGAAGAATGGGAAATCCAGAGCAATTAATTGTGCTCATGTAAAACCTGTATCTAGACCAGGAAGCTGTTGTGGGAACAGAGCAAGGGAGCATTGGTTTTAAATTAACAAGCGGAGGGGATTAAGAAGGGAGTGCATCAGGGTTGAATTCTTTCTCCATACCTATTCAATCTGTATGCTGAGTAAATGATTCAAGAAGCTGGACTTTATAAAGCAGAAAGTGACATCAAGATTGAGGAAGACTCATCAATAA
The DNA here is from genome assembly GCF_000299155.1 of Elephantulus edwardii. Taxonomy (NCBI): domain Eukaryota; kingdom Metazoa; phylum Chordata; class Mammalia; order Macroscelidea; family Macroscelididae; genus Elephantulus; species Elephantulus edwardii. The sequence continues at coordinate 1,410,657 of NW_006399759.1, read as the reverse complement.
CCTGTGTTATACATATGACACAACCTTGTTCCTGAAAATGAGGAGGACTTGACCCACTTGTTGCAGAAGAGCAAAGTATACAACCTTCAAAATGGATTGCATGTCAATGTCAAGAAAACAAAAATTCTTACCACTAGACCTCCATGCAACATCACAATAGATGGAGAAAAGATTGAAACTGTCAGCAATTACATCTTACTTGGATCCACAATCAACACCCTTGGTACCAGCAGTCAGGAAATCTGAAGAGATGTATTACACAGGGCAAGTCTGTAGTCAGGGACCTCTCTGAATTATTGAGAAGTAATGATGTCAGTTTGAAGACTAAAATGCATCTGATCCAGGCCATGGTCTTTTTGATGCATCTGAGAGAATAACAATGAATAA
>NW_006399759.1:1406639-1408090 GCF_000299155.1 Elephantulus edwardii | reverse complement strand
TCCTATCATCCCTAGTCATTGTCCAGCTTTCCAATGTATAGCAAGTAATTGCAAAGATCATAGCCTGGATCAGACGTACCTTAGTCTCCAGACTGGCATTGTTGCTCTTCAGTACTCTGGAGAGGTCTCTGATAACTGACTTTCCCAATACAATTTGTCTTTCATTTCTTGGCTGCTGGTACCAAGAGTGGAGATAGAGATGAGATGATGATAGAGATAGATAGATAGATAGATAGATAGATAGATAGATAGATAGATAGATACAGATATAGATACAGATACAAATGATATAGATATAGATAGAAAGATGAGACAGTTGTTATTGCTGTTGTTACCGTTATATGCCATCGCTTGCAACTCATAGAAACCTTATGTACAACAGCCCTAAACCTTGCTCTATCCTGTGCCAATCACACTGCCTCTGACACACCCATCCCAATTACCCCAGTCACTAATTCAATCCACTTAATAGAGGGCTTCTCTTATGCCATCCCTTTACCCTCCCAAGCATGATGTCCCTTTACAAGGACCTGTCCCTCCTTACAACATGTCCAAAGTATATCAGATGAAGCTCAAGAATCCTTGCCTCTAAGGAGCAGCCTGCTTTAACCCTCTCCAGGATGAACCTGCTTGTTTTCCTAGCAGTCCATGGTTCATTCAATACTCTTCTCCAGCACCACAGCTCAAAGGTATCAATTCTCTTTCTATCCTTCCTAGTCATTGTCCAACTCTCTGATGCATAGGAAGTGATTGCAAAGACTATAGCCTGTATCAGACACCCCTTAGTCTCCAGAGTGACACCATTGCTCTTCAGTACTTTGGAGAGGTCCCTAACAGCAGACTTTCCGATTGCAATACATCTTTTAATTTCCTGGCTACTGGTGCCAAGAGTGTTGACCATGGAGACAAGCCGACTAAAGTTGTTAACAATCTCAATCTCTTCACCATCCATCCTGATGCTGCCAATTGGTACAGAGGTGAGAATCTTTGTCTTCTTGACATTGAGCCTCAATCCATACTGAAGGCTGCAGTTCTTGACCCTCTGCAGCAAGCGCTTCAGGTCCTCCTCAGTTTCAGCAAGCGGGGTTGTGTATCTGCATAACACAGATTGTTGATAGATCTTCCACCAATCCTGACGCCACACTTCTCCTCATAGAGTTCAGCCTCTCAGATAATCTGTACTGCATACACGTTGAAAAGGTATGGAGATAGGACACATCCCTGGCATACATCCTTCCCAATTTTGAACCATGCAGTGTTTCATTGCTCTGTTCTGATGACTACCTCTTGTTCCAAGTATAGGTTTCTCATTAGCACGATCAAGTGTTCTGGGATTCCCATTCTTCTCAGAGTCAAACACAGTTTGTTATGATCCACACAGTCAAACGCCTTTGCATAGCCAATGAAATACAGACAGACATTCTTCTGGTATTCCCTGCTTTCAGCTAAGA
>NW_006399759.1:1393711-1406379 GCF_000299155.1 Elephantulus edwardii | reverse complement strand
TATATAAAATCTGTAAATTATATAGGGATAGGTTTAGAGAGAGAGAGAGAGAGAGAAGAGGAGAGAGAGAAGAGAAGAGAAGAGAAGAGAAGAAAAGGCAGACAGTGACAGAGATAAAAGATGTACAGAGAGACAGAGTGTGATTTTTTAAGGAAATCTTCCATATAACAGTGGAGGCTGGAGCATCCTAAGTCTTGGTTCAGGCATCATGTTGAAGGCTTCTCTTGACTCATACACTACAAGAGTGAGATTTGGTACTCTGTCTGATCTCATCATAGAAGTTAATAACATTATATCATATAACCAATTGGGGGTTGATTACATCTCTTCATAACTGTCAAATTATAGAAATGCCAAACCACTGAGAATTATGTAACACACAATCTTAACCAACACAGATCTCATGTTCAGCCACCACCATCTATTAGTGGAAGTTTGTGTGATGTTGAACAAGTTTCAGTGGAGCTTCCAGACTAACACACAATACAAGAAAAATTTTTAACATACTTTGAACATGTTGTAAGGAGGGACTGTTCCTTGGAGAGGGACATCATGCTTGGGAAGGTGGATGGACAGTACAGCAGGGGAAGGCCCTCTATGAGGTGGATTGATTCAGTGACTGGGGTAATTGGGATGGGTGTATCGGAGACAGTGTGATTGGCACAGGACAGAGCAGAGTTTAGGGCTGTTGTACATAGGGTCACTATGAGTCACGAGCTACTCAAAGGCACATAACAACAACAACAACTTGAAAAACTCAGCCAATCACATTCCTATGGATCAAAACAGTCCAGTATGCAACCAATCATGATGATAGCACAAGACTGGGCAACATTTTTATGTTAGTCATGAAGTCATCATAAATTGGGAGCCCACTCAAGGGCATATAACAACAAAATTCTTTCCTTCAGCTCTTATGATCATTTCAGAAGCTGGACTCTACGAAGTAGACTGTGAAATCAGGATCAGAGGAAGTCTCATCAACATCCTACATTAAGCAGATGACACGATCTTGCTTGCTGAAAATGAAGAGGACTTGAACCATGATGGATTGACAGGGTGAGTACAGTAGTGATCTTGAGTGTGTCAGAGATTGTGAGGATGGCACAATCTGTTCTTCAAACAGTCACTATAAGTTGTACTCAACTAACAACAACAATCACAAGATTGCCTATAGAATGTTAGCCATGAAAATAAGAAAAAAATCATATTAAAACACAGGTTAAAACTTCTATAGGGGAGAGCCTGTGGAATGGACGGGCAAGAGAAAAAACTGACAATAATAAATGATTATGAAAGTTGGAAGAACAAAATTAAAACTACCTAACAGTGTAAATATTCTTGTGTATAAGGTAGAAAAAAAATAGGAGACAGGAGAAAAAATGGCTAATGCATAACCTTTTTTGTTTTCTGTTTTAAGCTAAAGACGCATGAGTCTACTAATGTGCCTTCTCTCCTCATAAACTGATAGTGACAGCTGAATATCAATAATGTTGACCAGTTACACAATTTACTGCTTGTCCCAAAAGAGGTTAGAAATAAAATTATGGCAACTATTTATCTTGTAGGTGGGAATCTGCTACAGTTTATTAGTCTGATGCTTTTCTTGATAAAACTGTGCTTCAAAATTCTTATACAAGATGGTGTTATGGACCAACTCCAACTCTTGGCAATTATGGTTATCAGATTTTAAATATGGATTTAAGTGTTAGACTGATTCAAACCAATGTAAACATTTTGAAGATAAGAAATAACAAAGAAATCTCAGAAGTATATGAAAGTCACAACTATTGGCTACAGCAGGAGAAATGGGTAGACACTGTGCGGAATCAGAGTTAGGTTAGTTTTGTAAACCCTGAAGCTGAACTATCCCTATAGATTACAAACAAAAACAAAATCTCACCACTGTCTAGTTGATTCTGACCCCAAAACAGAGTTGAACTTCCCTACAAAGTTTCCAAAATAGCCAAACTTCCTGGGAACCAATAGTCATTAGTGTTCTCATGGACCAGCTATGAATTCAAATAATTGACTTTTCTGTTAACAGCTCAGTGTTTAATCCACTACAACACCAGGAATCCTCCATAAGTAAACAGATACTTTAAAAACTTCCACTATTTTTCCCCAGGGCTACATAAAATTCTGTTCTACATCCTACTTTGGTTAAGTAGTAGCTGGGATTGTAAAGCTTATGGCTGACCATTTAAGATACAACTATTTGTCTCTGCTTGTCTCTAGCAAAAAAAAAAAAAAGAGTGAAGAAGATAAAAATGAATACTCTAAAAGATAAATGGGCCAAGTAATATTTATTTCAAAAAAGAAAATTGGCTTAGCATTTTAAAATCAGTGTAATTTGCCAACTTCATAGGGAAACAATCATGAAAATCTTATGTCCAGCATAATAAATGGATAAAAAATCATTTTATGAAGTTCATAATGAGATCAATAAATGCTGACAAATTACATGATGAAATTCAACACAAATCCATAATTTGGGGCCAGGGGGAGAAGAAGTTTTCAGTCAAAAAGCATTAGAAGAGGACTTTTTTTATCTGATAATTACCAGAAATCCTATCATGGTTAATGGTGAATTGCTGACATTATTTCCTCTAAACTTTGCAACAAAGCAAAGATGGGCACTCTCAACTATTTTACAATTTCTGGGTAAATTGGATCTCCTCATGGGGAAAATGTGACCCCTACCTCACAGCACACACACAAATCAATTCAAATGGAAGTATAGATTTAAATATGAAAGGGAAGACAATAAAACTTCTAAATAATAACATTAAAATAAACATATAAAATTGACCTTAGTGGTAAGCAAAGATTCCTTAATCCAGCTACAAAAAGCACCAACCATAATGAAAAGATTGATAAATTGATCTATATTAAATTTATAACTTCTGTACTTCAAAGCACAAAAATGATAGATGAAAGTGCATTATATGTAACTGGAAAAGAAGATCTTATTCAGCATATATAAATAAGTTTTACAAATCAATTATACTAACAACTCAATTTAAAAAATGACTTGAACAAGGATTTCACAAAGGGAATGGCCAATAAACATGAAAAATGTCTTAGCCTTACTAGAGATTAAAGAAATGCAAACTAAAACCAACATATGACATCATTGCCTTCCTCTTAAAATGGCTAGAGTTTTATATAGAGTAGTTACGAGCAAGAGGAGCAACTGGCCCTCTTATGACTACTAATGACGTAGATAATGGCTTAACCATTGTAAAAAGTATCAATTTAGTTAGTCCCCAATTTAGGACAAGTTTCCATTCTAAAGACTTCATCATAAATCAATATAAGTAAAAGACCTTATTTTTTCCAGATTTTATCATTATTGCCTTTTATTACTAATATCTTTATAAACCACAAAGAGTTCTCTCTGTTGGCACATTTCATCAAGTTGTGCTGGTAGCAAATTGTGCTGCTAACCAAAGGCTGGAGAAATGATAAAAGTTATACAAGTGTTCAGGTCTTTTGTTCATAGTGTCAATATGAGTCTACGACTCGACAGCACTTAACAACAATAATAACAACAATAGAGAGAGAGTTCTGCTGACCTGGTAGATAGAAAGTTATGCTACCAAGTCAAATGTGGCTGATTTTAATCTCAAGCCCACAGTCCTGGTTTTAATTGTTTTTGGTCAAATATTCTTCTAAGTGGTATAGCACTGGCCTGTCCATTGGCTGTACAGAGAGGTAGCTCATGGTTGCTGTGATGCTAAACACCGTGACAGTGATGTGTCAAATGGTTATCCCTGGTGAACTGTGTTTGGTGGAGCTCCCGATTAAAACAAGCTTGTAAGCAGGAGTGGCATCCACTTCCAAAGTAGCTTGCCTCTGGAAACTCTATGAACTTGGAGAAACGATGAAAGTTATACAAGTGTTCAGGTCTTTTTTTCATAGGGTCACTATAAGTCGTCTACAACTTCACAGCACTTAACAACAACAACCAAAGGCCAGGTGTCTCTGGTAGTTTGAATCTACTATAAGCTAGAGGAAAGAATTCCTCCCATTAAGATTCATAACTCCATGAACTATTGCTGAGTTGGAATCAACTTGATGGTCATGAGTTTGGGGTTTATATATCATAACACTGGACATTCTTGAATAAATATCTAAGGATGGTAATATCAGCAAATTATGCATTGTAACGTTTTTGTTGTTCTTGTTGCTGTTGTTGTTGTTAAGTTCTGTCAAGTCATAGATGACTCATAACAAATGAAAGGCCAGAACACTTGTTTAATTTTCATTGTTTCTCCAGGTTCATAGAGTTTCTGGAGGCAAGCCATTTTGGAAGTGGTTGCCACTCCTGCTTCTAAGCTTGTTTTAATTGGGGAGCTCCACCAAACACTGTTCACCATGGATAACCATTATCGCATTTGGCACATCAGTGTCACAGTGTTTAGCATCACAGCAACCACAAGTTACCTCTGTACAGCAAATGAACAGACCAGTGCTATACCACCTAGAAGAACGTTTGACCAAAACCAATTAAAACCAGGCCTGATGGCCGCAGATTAAAATCACCCACCTTGGCTTGGTAGAATAACTTTCTATCCAAGAGACCAACAGGGCTCTTTCTATGACTCACAGCAATGCTGTGAACAACAGATCTAACCCTTGCCCCAGCCTATGCCAGCCCCATAATCCAAGTCACGCTCGAGCCCATTGCTACAAGTCACCATATCAATCCATTGTGTTGAGGATCTTCTTTTCTTCTCTGACCTTCCACTTCTTTCATCATGATACTGCAACATGACTTTTATCGTTACTAGGTAAGATGTTTAAAGTGAGAGATCATAAGTGTGGTTCATCATAACTTGAATTCACTGTAAGTTGGAGACTACCTGTATCTATTAAAATTGGACATATCCATAGCCTATGACTACCCAATTCTACTTCGAGGTATACGCTCAATTGAAACACATACATGCACAAAATTTGCTTATAATAATAAACAAATAAATCAATCAAAGGTCAGTCAACAGAATTAATAAACAATACACATGTAATGAAATATTGCAAACAGAAACAAGCTGCTGCTAAAAATAGTATTAATGTGTCTCACAAACATAATGCTGAAAAAAAGAAGCCAGAATTTAAAAAATACAGACTTTATGGGTCCATTCATATAAGAGTAAAATATAGGTAAAACAGATCAAGGATATTAAAAATGAGATTCCCAGAGTGCTGCTGGTGTTCTAGGATCACCTACAGTGACTAGTAAGTGAAGACAAATACTAAAATATCATGTGGTTTATAGAGACATAGGAGTGCTATTGACACTGGTTGAGATATTTGGCTACTAACTAAAAGGTCAGCAGTTCAAACGCACTAGTCACTCTGTGGGAGAGCAATGAGGAACATTACTCACATAAAGATTACAATTTTGGAAATTCTATGGGGCAATTCTATTTACTCTGTCCTACAGCATTACTAGAAGTCAGAATCAACTCAATGATAGTAAGTTTTCTGGTTTATGGGCACAATATACAGGGTTCTCATGAGTCAGAATCAATTTCCTAACAACTGTTTTTATGGAAACAAAAAAAGACTTCCTTCAAGAACATACAAAGGAAAATCAGTGACTGGTCTCCACTTGCTATCTGTCTGTGGTGTTAAGGGTTTATTGTTCAAAAATGGCTTCCCCACCCATTGACTGACTTTTCCATGTGGATGGGAGAGAATACGCAAATAAGGTGTGTTAGACTATTTACAAAGGAATTGGTTAGTCTCATCAATCTACACGGGGATTGGCTAGTCTCATCACTAACTTGAGCAGATCCAGTAGCAAAATTTGAGGACCTCACCAATACAAAGAAGAGCTAGGGAATATGGTATCCCTTGGGGCCAGTCAGACCAGGGCCTATGGGAGCAAGAACCATAGCAGCCTCTACAGTAACCCAGAGACCTGACATGAGACAGAGCAGACCTTGGGACTGCTACTCCATGCAACAACCAGAACTAAGAACCTTTGCCCAAATTGCCCAAGTTTATGGGAAGAGTGAAAGGGGAGCCACAACTGGTAGGACTGAGAGCTTTGCAACACTGACCTAAAGTGTCAAGGCCCAAGGCTGAGGCACCTGCAGACATACTTAGGAAGCTGTCCTGACTGATAATTATATCCTGCTACTAAGCTGTGTTACAGATGTTTTGACTGTCTTAATATGGTTCTGTGTGGTTTTTTAACTACCCCAATGGGTTTTGGATACAGTAGTAAGATTAGTGGAAGAAAGAGGTGATTTTGTGTTGTTGATGCTATTATTGGGGACAATTCCCCTTGTGGAGTTGGTAAAGTTTAGGTATGGCCATTCCCTTATTGCCATTGCCACACGGACCTTGCTATATTTTTTGTTCTCTGGATTTTTTTTAATACCAACCACCAAGTGTTCACAGAATCAGAGACGAGTAGAGAAGGAGGGTAACTTGAACAGTGTGGTGAAAGGGAAGGACTAAGGTCTGTTATTGTCTAGCATTCTTAGTTGATGTAACAGAGAGAAAGATTTGGGACTTGGAAATTTGGAATATGCTCCTGAAAATCCATCAGTATATATGTGGTACTGAAATCAGTCCAAGGAGGATGGCCAACCTGCAAGGCAGTTGGCACTAAGACAAAAGTGAAATGGAGCATCAGGGTCTCAGGTAGACTCTTAGCTTTGGGGACTCATCAGTAAAAGAATTGAAATAAAACTACCTCACCTCTGAACAAGCAAAAAGAGACCCATTTATTTAACCACAGTGTTTCAAGCCCTCAGGATAATTCAATAATTCCAATCCTAAAAGCACTTCATTTTTCAAAGTACCTTTGGAGATAACATCTTCTTCCTCCATCACTTGGTAAGATGGTAAACTACATTTTTCCTAATAGTAAAAATTTCTTCATGAAATTCATAAATTATAGGAAAAGAATAAGTTGCTCTTCATGAAACTTAGAAAACACACAAAAACAAAAACTACTGATTTTCTATGAACTGCTTTTGCTTGGCTGTTTCCCTCCTTAATAAATTATAATCATACCAGCTAAACAAATATGCATGGAAAAGATTATTGTAACTAATTTAAAGATAAGAAATGCAAGTTCAAAGAAGCTAAGTAACATGTCCAAAGACATAAAACTTGTTGCTGTTGTTAAGTGCTGTTGGGTTGACTACAACTCACAGCAACGCTATGCACAACAGATCAAAACTTTGCTCTATTCTGTGCCTTCCTTACAATCTCTGCTGGGCTCAAGTTCACTTTTGCAGTGACTGAATCAATCCACCTTATTGAAGAGCTACCTTTCTTTCTTGGACCCTCCCATTTGCAAACAAGATGCCTCTCTCCAAGGACTGGTACCTCTTGACAACATGCCCAAAACATGTGAGATGAATTTTCACCATTCTTTTCTCAAAGGAGCACCCTGGTAGTCCATCCTTTCACAGATTTGTTTATTCTTTTGGCAGTCCATGTTATATTCAATACACTTTACCACAGTCCAAAGGCATCAGTTCTTCTTTGGTCTCTTTTAGTCACTGCCAGATTGCCCATGCTTGTAAAGTAACTGAAAATACGATGACTTGGGTTAGGTGCACTGTAGTCTTTAAACAGGCATTCCTGCTCTTAAAAGAAAAATCTAAAATGAAAATTTGTCACTGCATTCCCAGTTGTGACAAAATTGGAGTAGGTAGAATTTCACTTCTTTGTTATTGTAGTACCTCAAGAAAATCATGACATCTTTTATATGCCCTTTCTTGCCCTCTTATATGCCCTTTCTGGCAGAAATAGAAGAAAAAACATGGTTTAAACTAAAGGAGTCACGAAGGTAGCCTTTAAAGAGTTGTGATCAAAACACAATGTACACAAAACAGTAAAAATATACTTTAAAAAAAGCAAACCTGAGTAGATACAGTTCAAGTCCCTTTCTTCACTTATTCCTGGACAGTGTATTAACTTAGTAACCTGGTAGAAGATAAGTGCTCCCTCTAAATCAGGTAGATGTTGTTGTTGTTGTTGTTGTTGTTGTTGTTGTTGTTAGGTACCATTGAGTCAGAACGGACTTATAAATGATTAATCAACAGGTCTTTAGAGGCTGGAAAATCACATAGTAGGCAACTGTCCACCTTTCTCCTACATTGGATCCAAATCAAATGCCTTTGAGTTGGTGGTGATTATTTGCAAAATTGCAAAAATTTAAGAGAATGAACTCAAAACAATAAGACATCTTGAATCCAAAAGTAGTTGGATTGAAATTTATGGAGACCTGTGTGTGGATTATTTCTACAAATTATTTAGGCAGAAAGGGAGAATGAAACCCTGCCTGATCCGGAACTATCTTCACAACTGTTGATGGGTACTGAAGCTGTTCTTTTCTTCAGCGCCCAGAATTACTGCCAGTGTTTCTTACAGATTGAGGGCAAAGAAGCTGGGAAGTTACCTTCCTCAAATGCAGATAAATTGGGACAGAGCATCTGGAGGGTCCAAGAGAGAATATCGGAATGAATTGTCCTGTTTCTCATCACACTGTTGGTGCTGTCAGTTGCTGTCAAATTGGCTCTAGTTCATGGGCACCTTATGTGTAACTGAATTAAAAGTTGTCCAATTCTGTATCATTGTTAGTATGCTCAAGTCCATTGTGTGTTTTGAATGCTTTCCAACCTAGAAGATTCAGACAATATTCTGTTACGATACATACAATTTTCATTTTCTACTTTTCAGAAGTAGATTCCCAAGTCTTTCTTCCTAACCTGTCTTAGAAACTCCACTGAAACCTGCCCAGCATAAATGAACCAGCTGGTAATGGAAATACCAGTGGCACAGTTTCCAGCATCATAACAATGCCCAAACCACCACAGTATAACAAATTGACAGATGGGTGGTTATTCTTCATCATGCTTTTGTTTTGAGGTATCACAGTAACTCCTCTATACAACAAAACAAAGCCCTGCCCTCTCCTGTGCTCTTGCTAGAATTGCTACTACTCTTGGGCACTTTGGGAGGCTACTGTGTCAATCCATCTTATTGAGTGTCTTCCTCTTTTTCACAGACCCTCTACTTCACCAGAGCTGACTCAATGGCACCTATCAACTACTTTACTGGGGATGATGTCCTTCTCCAGAGACAGACCCATTCTGACAGCATGCCCAAAGTACATGAGATGAAGTCTTGCCATGCTTACTTCTTAAGGAGCATTCTGGGGCATTTCTTGCAAAACAGATTTCTCTGTCTTTTTTGCAGGTCATGCCATAGTCAGTATAACATCACAAAGAATTGAAATGCCAGAACATCTAATTGTGCTCATTCAGAACTTGTAAAAAGACCAATAAAAAAATGATTCAAATACAACAAGGGACCACTGCATGACTTAAAATCAGGAAAAGTGTATGACAGAGTTGTATTCTCTCACAAAACTTATTCAATCTGTATGCGGAGCAAATAATCTGAGAATCCAGACTATAAAAGCATGGCATCAAGTTTGGAGGAAAATTCCTTACCACTTGTGATATGCAGATGGTACAGTCTGGCTCACTGAAAATAAAGACTTTGAAATACTCACTAATGAAGCTTAAAGACCTTTCCATCCTAATGGAAGCTGTTCCTGAAATCATAGTGATTTATGTGGCATAGGATTCCTAAGCATTCAAACCAATAAGTGGGTTATAGCAGGATGAGCAAATTGTTTGTAGACCAAATTCAACTCAAGACCTCACAATTCCAAGGACTGCTGGCAGCTAGAAATGGATTTAGGGAAAAAAAAGATCTTCCACCCCTATATTCTCCTTCTTGATTTGGATATCTAGCCTCCTGTAAGTATCTGTTCTTTGAAGTCACTAACTTGCAATCTGCTTTTTACAGTGACATTAGGAAACTAAGACACCCGGGTGTTTGGATGGAGGAATTTGTAATACAAAGCATCCTCTGCTGGATGCATTATCTAAATCATCTCACTGAAGCTCAGTATACAACAGTAATATTCCTTTTATTTCAGAGATGAAAAGGAAATCTCATTTCTATTGAGTCAGCACCATCTAAGAGTGACTCTACAGGGCAGAATAGATTTGCCCCATAGAATATCCAAGGGTGTAAATCTTGGACAAAGCACATCACCACATTTTTTCCCTGCAGTATCTGGTATATTTTAATTGCTAATATTTCACTTAGCAGCTGAGTTCTTAAAAACCATACCACCAGAACTCCTTGAAGAAAAATAAAATGTGACCTCAAATGCAAACTGGCCCAAGCTCACACAACTTATCAACGGTTTTGCTGGGATGTGAACTCAGGTCTTTGTGTTCTCAAGCCTGTATTGGTGCCACCACAACTATCTCCTAAAAATGAGAATGCAAGCTGAGACAGGAAAATTATTTCTGATGTGTGTCTTTTTTGATGATGAGAGACAGGTTTAGCCAACATTGTGAGGATAACATGCCTCTCTCACTTTTTGAGTTACCAATCTAACAAGACTTAGAACTCAAACCTTCTAGAGTTAAACCCAGAAATCTATAGTTGACAGTAGTTACAGAGTTCTTAGCAAGAAATACTTTAGTTGATTGGAGTTGGGAACTTCTAAATGATTATGTAACACTCTTACCATGCCAAAGAGCACTTCTTAGGTCATAAACTTAGGTGTCTAGAAATGTAACTAAATAAGTGAGTATAGAATGGCGATACTACTAAACACATTATTTCCCCAAAGGCAAAGTGAAGATTCTTACAACATCTTAGCTCTTAACTTTCCAACATCAGATTTTCCAAAATATTTCTCATCTTCCAAAGTATAGATTACAATCATCTTGGCTTATCAAACATGAATGAGTCTAGACTGTGAGAAGGAGTAGTATCTAGGGATGAATAATAACAAGCATAATTGTCTGTCTCTCACATGTCCATTCCAAGATGGCAGCAGTTCCTGTTCTTGGAAGGAATGGCCTAGGGAGCTCTAAGTAGGAAGCTTGGGGTTATAAAAGCTTGTCATTGATTCTCTCTCCTGTTAATGAAGCACTTAGGCTACAGGAGCTATTAAATTTTAGTGCCAAGTATTAGTACCTTTTCCTGATTGTAATGATTCAACAGCCTCCAATGAGGGTGAATCACAGGAAGAGTTAGAGAGTTGAATGTGGCCCTGGAGCCCAAGCAGTCATGTTCATGGGCATCATTTGGCATTTACATTAGCCAAACAGCTGGGCCCTTGGAACTAATATCACCAGCATCACCCCTATTGGCTGCCATCCTTCCAGCAGCCATGGCTGTTTTGTCCTTACCTTAATGTTAAGACATTCCACAGATGGGCTATTCTTTGGACAAAAGAAGAAAGGGAAGGTTTCAGGGACCATACCAATGATTCCTGAAGGCTATTCATGAGCATTCTAATCCAAGGGGTGATAAAGGCATAGATGAGAAAGAGCTGACAATGAAAGAGTTTAACTACAGATCAAGGGACAAAAGAGAAAACATAGTCTCTAGATAACAGGGTTGATAGAAATGGGAGGGATGAGAATAAGATTTTTTCAATATGGTGTACCTTGCCAAGGCATAGACAGTCTCTAAAAGACCTTCACCATGCTGGACAACAAGCCACCATCATTTCTTACCTGTAAGAGAAAGCTCCATAATATCCTCAATATTCCCATGAATTTCTTATTTTTAAATTTATACTGGTTTACTTACAAAGTTTGAATACATTATTTTGCACCAAGATCTTTCCGATTTCCTCCACCCCATCCACATTGTTCTATGATTTGTAACAACACACTCCCATCCTGTCCATCCTTATACCTCTGCTTCCACCCTCCCCCACACCTTGGATCCTCATACTCATTCTACAATAATGGTTTTATACAGTGTTAGTCCATTCCTATCAGTTTCTTAAATAATTAATCTGTGTTTCATTGACTATGGAAAGGCTTTTGACTGTGTGGATCATAACAAACTGTGGCTGACTCTGAGGAGAATGGGAATCCCAGAACACTTGATAGTTCTAGTGCGAAACCTATAGTTAGATCAGGAGGCAGGCGTCAGAACAGAGCAAGGAAACACTGCATGGTTCAAAATTGGGAAGGGCATACACCAGGGATGTGTCCTATCTCCGTATCTTTTCAACCCATATGCAGAACAGATCATCCAGGAGGCTGGGCTCTATGAGGAGAAATGTAGGGTCAGGACTGGTGGGAGATCTATCAACAATCTGTGTTATGTAGATGACACAACCCTGCATGCTGAAACTGAGGAGGACCTGAAGCACTTGCTGCAGAGTGTCAAGGACTGCAGCCTCCAATATTGATTGAGGCTCAGTGTCAAGAAGACAAAGATTCTCACCTCTGGACCAATTGGCAGCATCAGGGTGGATGGTGAAGAGATTAAGATTGTTCACAGCTTTAGTTTGCTTGGCTCCACATTCAACACTCTAGGCACCAATGGCCAGGAAATTAAAAGGTGTATTGTGATGGGAAAGTCTTCTGTTAGAGACCTCTCCAAAGTACTGAAGAGCAATGGTGTCTCTCTGGAGACTAAGGTGTGTCTGATATAGGCCATGGTCTTCGCTATCACTTGTTATGCATCAGAGAGTTGGACAATGACCAAGGAGGATAGAAGGAGAATTGATGCCTTTCAACTGTGGTGTTGGAGAAGAGTATTGAGAGTACCATGGACTGCTAGGAAAACAAACAGATTCA
>NW_006399759.1:1391832-1393606 GCF_000299155.1 Elephantulus edwardii | reverse complement strand
GAGAAGGACATCATGCTTGGGAGGGTGGAGGGACAATGCAGGAGGGGAAGGTCCTCTATGAGGTGGATTGATTCAGTGACTGGGGTAATCAGGATGGGAGTGTCAGAGGCAATGCGATTGGCATTGGACAGAGCAGAGTTTAGGGCTGTTATACATAGGGTCACTATGAGTCGCAAGCGACTTGACGACACATTAACAACAATAACAAAATCTTAATCAATTTCTTAAACAGTCCAGGAGTGGACAATTGGTCCCAGATACCTGAATTTCTTTCCTGAGTGATCAGCAAAATAAAATAAAAATAAGAGAGTGAATCCATTAGCCATGAGAAGCCAAGTAGGGATTATTTAGGTCAGAGGCTTCACCTTGTGGAAGATGTGATGACCTGTGCCAGAGAATAAAGGGAACTGACAGAACTTGGTTCCACTGGGCCTAGTGGGAAGACAAAGACCCAGCAATCAGAGGTCTGCAGCTCCTGAGTTTGTATGAATTTCTCTTCTTTGATACTAAACCTTGTTGGACTAAAGGTTTCTCGTCTTCTGCTGATTTTTGTAGAATTTTACAGATAAGGGACAGAGATTCATTTTCTTTTAAAGGAAAAAACATAGAAGAAAAGCTGGAAACTGAGAAGGAAGAAGAGTAACAAAAGTGCTGTCTAGAGTCAATAAAGATGAATTCACAGACACATTGTTAAATATCTAATTGTGTGACTTTGAGCAATCCAAAATTCTTCTGCTTATATTAATTTACTATTCATTAAAGGGAAGAGTTTGCTGCTGTGTACCTTGGAGTTGGAACTGACCCATAGTTAATAATCTAGCAGATTTCCAGATTTAGTCAATTGCATGGGAGGATATTGCCCATCCTTCTCCCATGGAGCAATTGGTGAATTCAGTGTGCCTTCCGGGTTGCAGTGCAGCTTCTTACCATAGGCCATCAGCGAGGGGTTTAGACTAGATCAAATATTCCTAAACCTGAGTTCATAAACTAATCCTATAGGAGTAGATTTTATATAACATAATGTACCATTTACCTGTAACTTTATTGTACTGTTGTTGCTAGGTTCCATCTGGTCGAGTATGACTCATAGCAACCCTATGAACAAAAGGTCTGAACCCTGTCCTATCCTGTGCCAACCTCACAGTCTGACACATTTGAGCCCAATGCTCCAGCCACTGTGTCAATCCACCTGGTTAAGGTTCTTCCTCTCCTCCACCTTTCTCCACTTTTCCAAGTATGATGTCTCTCTCCAAGGAATTGCCTCTGCTCGTAACATGCTCAAAGTACGTGAGATGAAGTAACTTTGCCATTCTTGCTTCAAAGAAACAATCTGACTTCACCTTCTCCAAAACATATCTGTTTGGATTTTTTGCAGTCCATGGGGTATTCAATGCTCTCCTCAAACTCCATAGTTCAAAGACATTAATTTCCTCATCTCATCATTATCCATTGTCCAGTTCTCAGATGCATAGCAAATGACTGAAAAATCATGGTCTAAAACAGGTACATCTTAGTCCTCAAAGTGACATCATTGCTCCTTAGTAATTTGGAGAGGTACTTGACTGCAGACTTTAGTAGTGTAATATATCTCCTGAACACCTGACTGCTGGTACCAAGTGTATTGATTATGGATCCCAGTAAGATAAAGTTACTGACAGTTTCAATCTTTTCTCCATCTATCATGATGTTGCCTAACAGTTCAGGATGAGGATTTTATTTTCTTGACATTGAGATGCAATTCATATTGAAAGCTGCATTCTTTGATCTTCTGCAA
>NW_006399759.1:1388966-1391237 GCF_000299155.1 Elephantulus edwardii | reverse complement strand
CCATGGACTGCTAAGAAAATGAACAGGTTTATCCTGGAGACGGTTAAATCAGGCTGCATCTTGGAGGCAAGGATTCTGAAGCTTTGTCTGACATACTTTGGACATGTTGCAAGGAGGGACCAGTCCTTGGAGAGGGACGTCATGTTTGGGAGGGCAGAGGGACAGCACAGAACAGGAAGACCCTCTATGAGGTGAATTGACTCCGTGACTGGGGTAATGGGGATGGGTGTGTTGGAGACAGTGAGACTGGTACAGGACAGGGCAGGGTTTAGGGCTTTTGTACATAGCGTCTCTATGAGTCATAGGTGACTCCATGGCACATAACAACAACAACAACAACATTCCTATCTTTATAATCATAAGTCTCATGAGAACTCAAACTTTCTTTGGTCCCCTACTGTAATCTCAGGACATAGAGCATACCTGGACACATAATGTTATTATTGTTAAGTGCCAACGAGTTGAGTATAACTCATAGCAACCATGTGAACTGAAGATCTGAACCCTGTTCTGTAACTATTGTTATTTCTCTAATGTTCACAGAGTTTCCAAAGGCCTGTTGTTTGGAAGCAATCCTGCTTCCAAATCTATCTTGATCTAGGAGCTCTACCAAACCCTAGCCACCATAGGTAACTATTATGGTATTTGACACACTAGTGGCACAGCATTCAGTATCTTAGCAACTCCAAGTTATCTCATACAGCAAACTGACAGGCAAGTGCTATACCATTTAGAACAATGTTCTTTCCAAACACAATCAACAGGCCCAAAAGTTTACACTCGACTTCCAACTAAATCAAGAGAACCTACCCTCCAGAAACCAACTGCGTAACACATGAACCCCCAAACTGGAGACTTAGTCAGGGCCCAACCTAATTGAGAAAATGAAGGAGCCAATATTATAGTGAGCACACTTTAGGAACTGTCATAGACCCTTAACTGTGGGTTAGTCCAGCCTACAAAAGCTTATCTGGTTCAGAAACAACAAACTGACAAACAAGCATTGCAAAGTTATTCATAAAACTAGAGGCATGAGTATATTTAGAGAAACACCTCTAACAACCTAAAAGTTTAACCCAAAGTTCAGAGACCTGCACAGCCCTCGTAGAGTCAGGTGAAAGCAGGGTGTCTTACACTCCAATGTGCATAGACGACCTAGGACCCTTGATAAATTCTAGTTCTGTAGGTTTTAAGGGTAGAAGGACTAAGACTTTTAATACGAGTCTTGGAGTACTGTTTATGGACCTTGGGTAATGAGACCGTCCCCAAAAATTGTCATGTTTTGATCATTTTTTTCTAGTTGCTGTTATGATGACTTGACAATTTAAAAATAATTCATATTTTTGTCTTCTACATTTCTTAAAAAGTTTTTCTAGTCACCAGATTGAATGGTTTTGGTAGATAAAATCCATTATGAATTTAGACAGCAAAACATGATCTCTAAAAAAATATATGAACTTAAAGAGTGTCATCACCATAATAGTTTTGCTTTTCTATCGTGTTTTTATGCTTGCGTCTACTCAGAGATTGCTTCCTGACTTTCAATTGATGACAAAAGTAATAGTCTATTAGATTCATCACATAGTTCTTTTTCTTTGTCATTATTTCTTATTTTTTAAAAAGCGGAGATTGGCTAGTGTGGTAATCTGAATGGGTAGCCTCCCAAAGCATGTGTCCACATCCTAACCCCCTGAACCTGTGAATATGACCTTATTAAAAAAAGGGATCTTTGCAGATATAATTCGCTTAAGGCTGTCAAAGTGAGAATATGCTAGGTTATCTCAGTAAGCCCTAAAACCAGAAATAAGTGTTCTGTTAAGAGGAACAAAGGAAACAATGAAGAAAGCTACATGGAGATAAAGACACAGATTGGAATTAGACAGTAAATTGTTACAATGCTCCCAGAAACCAGTACAGTTAACTCTATTTCACTTCTTCTATTTGGTATAATCACTGAAGAACATTAAGGAAGAAAAATGAGAATGCTCTATTTTTTTAACCCTTAACAATCATTTTAATATTTGTACAATGAAAGACTGAAAGAACTTCAACAAGATAGAGTCACCCAGTGATGGCAACAGTGGACTTGAGCATGAGAAAGATTTTGAAAATGGTGCTGGAAAAGCCAAGTTTGGAATCTCTCGTTCATAGGTTGGCAATGAGCTAGGGTCTATTTTACAGCATCTAACAACAAACTCCACATGCACATATGAAAGTATTATTATATTACATTATATACTTTCCACTATAAAATAGATTAATATGCATAAT
>NW_006399759.1:1357841-1365673 GCF_000299155.1 Elephantulus edwardii | reverse complement strand
CTTGGGAGGGTGGAGGGACAGCGCAGGAGGGGAAGGCCCTCTATGAGGTGGATTGATTCAGTGACTGGGGTAATCGGGATGGGTGTGTCAGAGGCAGTGCAATTGGCACAGGATAGAGCAGGGTTTAGGGCTGTTGTACATAGGGTCACTATGAGTTGGAAATGACTCAACGGCACATGACAACAATAACAACATTTTGACCTGGATTTCTGATTTGTCTGCTTGCCCTTCAAGGAATGCTTTAAGAGGAAGCTACTTAGAAGTATGCTAATTAATGTTGCAGAAGATTGAGAATTAAAGATGATTGGTTCACCTCCTGGTTTAGACATACAAGATGAAACAAAAATGAGGAAGATTAGGTGAAAATCTAACTAGATTGTGTTTAAACCCTTAACTCACCTTCCCAATTACATATCTATTGGTGACTAACTTGACCCCTTTCTCCAAAGAAGACAGGCGGTTTTCTACCTGGAAGGGCTACAAGAGAGAAGAATTGGGAAATTCAGGAGAAATCTGGATATTGAGTGATGAAGTCCCTGTTTTTCTTCCCCAGCTGACTCAAGGACAATAAATGTTACAAGTTCATGTTATCACCTCCTCTAGGAAAGAGACTGATGCTCCTTTCTGGAGAACTGACCAGTTCAACAAAAAGATCTATAGATACTGATATCTGAGTGTTCCCAAAAGGAGATAAGACTGTCCTGAGCATCATGCAGTAAGCCTGTCCAAGGACAAAGTTCTCTTCCATACACTGAGTTTCCAGTCAGCTTTATAAGGCCTCACTTTATCAGATAACATCAAAATGACATTTGAGGAAATGCAATGCAATAGATAATGTATAAAATTGAAAACTTACGAATTACCAGTATGTCATTTTTATTTCCAGAAATTCAAGCTGGATTCAGAAGAGGCCATGGTCTGAGAAATATCATTACTGATGTCAGGTGGGTCTTAGCTGAAAGAAAAGAAGACCAGAAGATGTTTACATGTGTTTCATTAACTATGTGAAAGCATTTGACTGTTTGGATCACAGGAAACTATAGACAACATTGAATCACATGGAATTCCAGAGCACTGAATTGTACTCCCAGGAAATCTTTACATACATCAAGAAGCAGTTGTGTGAAAAGAACAAGAGAACACCATATGACTTAAAATCAGGAAAGTGTGCATCAGGGTTGTATCCTTTTTTCATACCTATTCAATCTGTATGCTGAGCAAATAATTCAAGAAGCTAGACTATATAATGAAGAAGAGAACATCAGGATTAGAGGAAGACTCATTAACAGATGAAGAAGACTCATAACAACCTGGGCTATGCAGATGATACAACCTTCTTTGCATAAAGTGAAGATTGTATTCTTTGATCTTCTTCTGAAGATCAAAGAATACAACCTTCAGTATTTATTATATCTCAACATCAAACCAGCAAAAATCTTCTCCAAAGAACCAATAGGCAAATCATGATACATAGATAAAAGATTGAAGTTGTCAATAATTTCATCTTACTTAGATCCACAATCAACATTCATGATCACAGCAATTATAAAAGCAAAATTATTGCATTGCAAAAGATACTGTCAAGGAACTCTTGAAAGTGCTAAAGAGCAATGATGTTAGTTTAAAGACTAAGGTGCACCTGATCCAAGTTATGATATTTTAATTTGCTTCCTGTGTATCTCAAAATTGGACAATGAAAAAGGACGACAGATGATGAATTGACACTTCTGAACTAAGATGTTGGAGAAGAGTACTGAATATCTAGCTCATAGACTATCAAAAGAACAAATAACCCTGTCTTGGAAGATTTGCAAGCAGAGTGGCCCTTAGGAACAAAGATAGTGCAACTCCCTTTTACATACTCTGGGCATGTTTGTAGGAGGGATCAATCCTTAGAAAAAGGCATAACGCTGGATAAAGAGGAGGATCCGAGAAAGAAAAGAAGACCTTCAACAAGATGGACTAACACAGTGACTGTAACAATGGGCTTGAGCACAGCAAAGATGGTGAGGACAGTGTAGGATGTGAAAGGATCAAATCTGTTGTTCCTAGGATCACTGTGAGTTGTAGTTGACGTGTTTAGTGATGACACTGAACAACAGTAGTATATCCATGGCCATGTTCTTCCTCTTACTTGATGAAGACAGATTCAAGTAGTTCACCATCAGTTTCACATGTTTGTAACATTCTCTGGTCAGCTATAATTGTTTACAGAATTCGTAACTTCACAATGTCATAAAGAGCTCATTTAAACCAAGAGATACATATGTGGTTTCAGTAAAGCAGGAATATCTATCTATCTATCTATCTATCTATCTATCTATCTATCTATCTATCATCTATCTATCTATCTATCGTAACCTCCCATCTGGCTCCAGTCATGATAGTACTTATTCTATTAGTTGGCTCTAACCTATCTTTTGTAGGACTTGATATATATGTGTAAAGTGCTTACAATGGACTGTGCCCTGTACCAATGCTTTTTCCATGTGTCACTACACTTAATGCTTACAATAACTCTACAGAATGGACTCTATTATTATCCTTCATTTTACAGCTAACAAAACCCAGTCATAGAGAGGTTAGGTATCTCACTCAAAACCATCCAAACACCAAGTGACAGCCAGATTTGTCAGACTTCAAGGTCCACTCTATTATCTACTACACTATTAAAATATTTTTTATGATAAAACTACTCTGTAGACTGTTTCCTGCTTCAGGGCTGCACAGTATTTGTTGAGATACTGCTGTCACTAATGCAAAGGTTTATTTCCCCTACACATTCACCTGTAAATGCTACAAGATAAAAGCATTGCTATTTCTAACTAACCTCAACCCCACTTCCCACTCAACCTACCAAGAGATTCACCAGGCAAAGGTATATAGGGAAGAAAATTAGATTGGCTTCACAAATTTAAAAAAAAATAAAGTTCTTTCTAAGAATACTTTTACGACTCTTCAGTAGTATGTCCAAAAGAGTTATCTCTTACAAGAACTTGGCCAGGATATTTACTGCTTCAGCTTAAGTGGTTTGGCCACCAGTTATACATTTGTAAAATTCTCTGTTTATCTATAATTGTTGTCAGAATTCACAATTTCTGGTGCATAAATGATGGGAGGTAGAGATGTAGAAATTTTGTGCCCTAAAATGTGATTTCTTGGATTCCAAAGTTTTGCAACATTTGTAAGCAGAACATCTGATTAGAGAACACGGGCAGAGTACCTGGCACACTTGTTATGGTCCTCTCATTTAATGCTATCCACAGCCACAAAATAACTCTCACATAGTGCTCATTTCTGTCTGTAGCCTTTGGAAGAAGTTTGGGGTGGGGGGGTGGGGGAAACACACACACACAAAACCAACGGAAAGCATTTTTCTTGACAGCATTTGCAAATCATGTTTTGTTTTTCTTCCACAGAATAATTGGTGCTGCAGAAATCCTTCCATATGTCTGAAGTTGGTCTCATCATTTTGCTTGGGGGAAGAAGGAAAGGAAGAAGACTATAGCAAAGGAGCTAGTTTAAACCAGAATGTGCATAAATATTGTAACAACATCTTCTTGGTGTAATGCTCCAGAACTTTCTGTTCCTGCAGGCTTCACATCATTTCTAAAGTGTAAGTGATTTTACATTAAACATCAGGTCCTGACATAAAAAAACCAGCAATATAACTAAAATACAGCTTAATATCCTGGGTTTTGATAACACCAACACCTTAACTGTTATTACACATTACGTTAGCTAACAAATTTTCATAACAACATATCATACTGTGCGCATCCAGGCAATGTATCACTTCACTATATAAAATTGCATTGTTCTATTCGTCTCAAGGGAGTTCAAGGGGCTTAGTGGTAAAGAGTTGTGTGTTAGAGAGCTCTGGTGGCCAATTGGCAAGAAGCTGCACTGCAATCCCAAAGGTGTACGATTTGAATCCACTAGGTGCTCCACTGGAGAAGGAGGGGCAATCTCCTCCTGTGCCAGTCGCATCTGACTCAATGGTACCCAACAAGAAAAAGAAAACAAAAGGAAAAATTTAAAAAAGGGTTGTGTTGCCCACCCAAAGACGTGCAATTTGAATGCACCAGTTGCTCCATGGGAGAAAGATGGACAATCTTTTCTCATGTGATTTCTAGACTCTGAAAGTCCATTGGAGTGTCAAATATGAGTCAGTTCTCACTTGGAAGCAAATAACAACAGCAAGAATGCAAATGAAGCAATTATTCATGGAGGGAACAAGATCTATCGTCATCTTTTATGGTAAACATTAGGAAATAACCAGCAGCTAGGTTATGGGTGATGGGATCTTATCATGAACTTATGCTCTTAATCTTACTCCTTTCCTTTCTCTCCTTTCCTTAGACCTGGATGCTCCAATCACCACAAGTTATGCAAACCCAGCACTCATACATACACAGAACAAACAGAACCCAAGCACATCTCTATATTTCATTCTGGGATTTTATGAACTGCAATGATATGGGCAAGCCAAGACTCAGTAATAAACAAATTCTAGGTTCAAGAATGGAGGCTTTTTCCCCTCCTGCCTTCTCTCTAAAAATCTTCAAACATTTGCCTCCTCCCAGACTGAAGTCCTGGGCTAATTACAAGACATTGGTATTCTTGGGGACATGGATCCTATATATAAATAAATTATGAAGAACACAATGTCTTCAATTCACTATCATTTGCATAAACTTGAACATATTTTTTAAAAAATCTTATTGTTGTTGAAAACATGCAAAGTAAAAACATGCACCAATTCAACCATTTCTCTGTGTGTGATTCAATGGTATTGGTGACATTCTTCAAATTATACATCCTTTCACATCTTTTCCATATTGTTCCTCCTCTTTTGAACATAATCTCGCTGTCTCCTAAATTTCCTACCTAATTTTTCAAAATGTCACTATTGTTTCAACCTAACTATTGCCACCTCAGTCCCATATAGACAGTTCTTTAGAAAGCATGATGCTCAGGCCTGTTTTTTTTACCAGTTAAGCTATAAAAGCTGTTTGGTTTTAAAAAAACTTTAGGAGATAGTTTCCTGTTAAAGGTGTAAAGATTACCTCAGTGCAATAGTTTCCACAGTTAGTCTGGTCTTTTTGGCTCCAGGAAATTTGGAAACCATGATAATTTGAAGTTCTGTAAGTCCTCCCCCATTCCCACCCCCCACCCCCGTTTGATTTTGACCAGAATTCTTCTATAGAATCTTTGATCTAAGTGTTGCCTATTGGTA
The DNA here is from genome assembly GCF_000299155.1 of Elephantulus edwardii. Taxonomy (NCBI): domain Eukaryota; kingdom Metazoa; phylum Chordata; class Mammalia; order Macroscelidea; family Macroscelididae; genus Elephantulus; species Elephantulus edwardii. Next base: position 1,360,434 of record NW_006399759.1, on the reverse strand, counting down.
GCTGGGTACTCCTCAGTTCTTCTGGTCTCATGGAAAAGAAAGCAATTGTGCACAGAAGCAATTAACCACATACTCTTTATGCTTCCCCTCTTCATGCCTTGCCTTCCTCTGGTGCAAAAGTTTCTAAGTCTTTTCTTATCAAAGCAATCCAAGTTACTAACTTCATGTTAATTACTAACGTCATGCTCAGATGGGTGGAGGGACAGTGCAGGAGAGGAAGACTCTGGATGAGATGGATTGATACAGTGACTAGGAAAATGAGGGTAGGTGTATCAGAGTCAGTGAGATTGGATAGAAAAGAGTAGACTTTGGAGCTATTGTACATAGGGTTGCTATGAGTAGCAGGTGACTTGATGGCACATAACAACAACATCAACTACACATTTTTGTGCCTCTGCCCTTATATCCCTAAATCTTCATATAACATCACCATTGCCAATACTTGACTGGGACCATAGACATCTGACACTATATGTTGCATGAGATCTGCTAGTGGTTTCAACCACAGTTCAAAGAAGTCCAACACTGTCTACAGGACAAATAATTTTATCCTTTATTCTTCACATTTCCCTTGCTAGGTTTCCACAAATATATTATTGTGGGCAACTTTAACTACCACCAAGCCCTCTTCCTGGCTGGTCAATTGAATTGCACACACATGTCACAGTTTACTTAAGATATGGTTTATTATCATACTTTAACAGTTGGCTTAGCTTTAGTCCAGTGTTCTCAGCCCAGCATCACCTTAGAAATTACCTGCAGAGCTTTTAAAATATATTGATATGTGCTACTCCCAGACAAGTTGTTTTAATTGGACATGAGACATTTCTATACATTATATATTATTCTAGTGTATAATCAAGTTGAGAACTAGTGGTTGATGATGATGATGTCCCTGCCTGTGTTCACAGTGTGGATTGTGCCTATCAATGTACTGCTGTCATTGTTGTTGTTAGAGACTATTGAGTTAGCTTTCACTCATAGCGACATTACGTATAATGAGTGGAAATGCTGCCCCGCCAGGCACCACCCTCACAGTAACTTCTATTTGAGCCACTTGCTTGTCTGTCTCATGAGGATCTTTCTCTTTAGGGCTGAACCTCCACTTAATTTAGCATAGTATCCTTCTGCAGGCGCTGGTCAGCCTAACATGTTCAAACCATGTGAAATGACATCTCATTATTCTGTGCTTCCCTCCCTGCTCACGGAGACAAAGTGAAGAAATATGTGAGTGATGAGTTTTTCATGGGCTCCTAGTTTCATTGCATAGTGGCAAACCCTGCCCTACTTCACCCTCCGGCCCCATTCCACCCTCAGGCCCATTACGAAGATGAGAAAGGGCTGTAAGAGATCAGAACCTGTAGAGGTGTCACAGATTAATTTCTAACTACTCTCCCTGATAATGACAATCATCACTTACTAAGAGCAAACGATAAAAGACTATTTTTAAAGGTGAGAGAAAGAAGCACATAGGACACAAGGAACACTTCATCATCAGAAATAAAAGACAATCCATTCATCTGCTAGATCTGTAAACTCCTTTTTACTTCGTGTCTACCAGAACTGCGAAGAGACTCAAGGAACAGCATAGAAAGATGTATCCTTTCTTATCAATATAACAAAAACAGAATAAAATAAAAAGCTACCAAACTCGCTGTCATTGAGTTGGTTCTAACTCAAAACCTCATAGCAAAACTTTTTAGGTTTCTAGGACACAAATCTTTACAGGCGACTGCCCACCTTTCTCCTGTATAGTTTCTGATAACCAAAAGGCATTTCCCAAAGAATGGCTGCTAATATCTATGTTAGACATTATGCCATCACAGCTCCTTATCAATGATAAGGGCTGCATCAAAAGTATACAAGTTATTAAAGTGATCTTCAACTTAATGGCATATATATTTAACATCTCAACATACAAGTCGTTGAAGAGCTGCCATATGGTAATCTGACAGCTCATGGAATTGTTCTTTTCTATTTGGAACAGACTCATAGCTGTACCTAAAGCATGTTTTCGGAGGCTGTAAATCACATGAGAAGAGACTGACCACTTTTCTAACACAGAGCAGTTGATGGATTCGAACCACATGCGTTTGGGTTGGCACACAATTCCTTACCACTAAACCACCTGAGCTTGAGAGGTTTAGTAAGAACATACCTGCTTGAATTCAAGCTTCACTATTTCCTTGCTGTGGAAATTGAAGGTAGAAACGATAACATGTTCATTGAGTAGCACACCCATTGTGTTACCCAATGCAGTAAATGCTTTCAGATGCTAAATAAAAGGGTATGTTTGAGTCCACACATAGACTCTTCAGAAGAAAGCCTTGATGATTTAATTTTGAAAATCCACCCATTAAAAATCCTTAGGAATACAATTCTACTGTAACATAGAATTGTATGTGGGTTTATTGTGAGTTGAAAGTGACCTCAGTAACAGTAACATAATTTATAGAGTTCTTTTGACATTTAGATGAGATAATACATGTACGGCCACCCACTTTGTGAAGTACTTGGAGACCTAATAATTTTTGTTTAAAGTGTACATAAAATTCTATGTTGTTGTTGTTGTTAGGTGCCGTCGCGTCGTTTC
>NW_006399759.1:1348210-1355831 GCF_000299155.1 Elephantulus edwardii | reverse complement strand
TTTCCTCAGATTCAGCTTGAACTTGCATATGAGTAATTGGTGGTCTGTTCCACAATCAGCCCCCGGCCTAGTTTTCACAGCTGATATTGAGCTTCTTCAGCGGTTCCTTCCACAGATGTAGTATATTATATAAATTTAGAGGTTATTTTATAGAATTCTTTTTAAATGATAAGATGATGTGGGTATCGAATCCTCAACATTACATTGACCAATATTATCATTTTTTTACCATTAATTTTCCTTCAACAATTTGGTTGTTGAAATGAGAAGAGTCCCCCAGGAAGACAAAACTGAGGTGCAGAAATGTTTCTGATTTTTTTGTTCAATGACTTTCTCCTGTGAGTAGTGAAGAAAGTTCCTTTACTAAACTGAACAGATTCTTCCTTGTGTTCAAAGAGTGGGGTCAAGGAGGAAATAAGGGATAATTCTGAGACAGATAAATCAAGCTACAGACCTTAAGAATGTGAGACTTGGTAACTTCCACTGATGCCTGTTACAGAGGCTGTTGAAATCTGTCCTATTTTAACAGCTAAGCTTCCAATGCCCATGTCAGCAAGTACCATCAAGAAAGGTTAGTTGTGCTTACTAAACAGCTGAGTGAAGTCAGTCTTCTGCTCTACAAGGGCAGAGTTTCCTGGGTGTTTATGTGCCGGGCAGCAAAGTCAGGCTGTGATTGCTCCAAATGAGCTCTACTCAAACCTCCAAATGCCCTTAACTTTACTCCAAGCAGAACAACACTTTGGAAAGAAAAAGTCTCTCTTACCTTTTGGTAAATAAAAAAAGATTAGGGGGAAATCAATAAAATAATTTCCAATCTGTTCCTTCCAGCTTGATGCCCCACTGCTCAGGGTGAGTCAGGAACAAATACATTAGCTCTGAAAGAAAACATCTTTTAGAAATAAGATTTTATCTAGTTGGGTGAGCAATCATTATGCTTGAAATTCTCTGTGCCGTATTTGCCAGTCAATAGAGCACACGAGGATAACGACCACAGGGACTGCCGCTTTCATCTGGCACCCGCTTCTAGGCAACATTTATAATTGCTATGAAGATCATCAAGGCATCCAGCTACTTTGGGAAAAAGCTTAATTCTAACCAAAAGGAAGCAACAACTAGTTTCTAACAAAATAATAGAGTGTCCCCTTGGGAATCCAGCTTTTCACTTAAGCTTCTTATGCTGGAAATGATATCTTTTCATTTTTCTGAAGATCTGGATCAAAGTTTGCTCCCTGTTGGCCCCTACCTTACCCAGCACAGCTCAGCAAAGTCTTTGAGACCCAGACACAAACAGTCCCTTAGCCACTCCAACCGAGACAAGAGTTTGCCAAGATCTCATTATTATCAGTAGAAAAGGTCTAGAAAAGCAGTGCAGCCATGAATCCGAAGTCTAGAATTCAAGGACTGTCCCCTTCTAGACTGTTAATAGTATTACCTGACAAGAAGAATGCCATTTTCTAGAAACCCCATTGTTGTTTCCAACTCACTGAATTAGAGACCCTCTTCTTGGACTTGGACAGACTCCCTCCTCAAGAGGGTGTACTATAACTAGTCGGATCAAGTCAGACCAGTTCTGGTTCATTCTCTTCCATATTTCCCCACTCTGTGGTCACGTAATTTCCACCACAAAAGCCTGTTTAAATGATGATAAATATTGAGGAGGTGGTTTACTTTACTCCAAATAAGCTAAACTTAGGTTAAACATTTGAATTCTAAATTTATACCCTTGGGAAAATCGCCAAATGTCACATTTGTTCTTAATCTTTCCTCTCACTGAGTCATTTCTGATTCACAGAGAACCCACAAACAGCAGAACAAAGCACAATCTCTGGTTTATTTGCAAATCGCATCATTGTTTGTAATCCATAGAATTCTCATAGGATGATTTTTGGAATAGACCACTAAGCCTTTCGTCTTAGTCTATATTAGTCCAGAAGCTCCTCCAAAACATGGTGGACAACATCAAAACACAAGATCCCACACACAGATGAGTGTGCTTTAATGACCTTGTTGACCAGGAATTGATCCCAGGTGCCCCACGTAAACAGAGAATTCTATCCCTGAACTCATTAACTTCATTAGCACCATGTAAGTGGGGCTAAATTTTAAGCCATCAGGAGATTGAGAGATGCATTGCATTGGGGAAGTGTAGCCAGGGACCTCTCCAAAAATTATTGAGAAGCAATGATATATCAATTTGAAGACTAAGCTGCATCTGATGCAGGCCATGGTCTTTCCAATCACTTGCTATGCATCTGAGAACTAGAAAATGAATAAGGATGAAAGAAAATTGATGTCTTTGAGTCACAATGTTGAGGAAGAGTATTGAATATCCCATGTACTGCTGAAAGAACAGATATATCTTTGAAAGTAGTCAGAGGGGGCTCCTTGGAGGCAAAGATGACAAAGTTTTGTCTCCCATATTTTGAGCATATTTTAGAAGCTTTTCTTTGGAGTGGGACATCACACTTGAATAGGTAGAGAGTCCGTGAAATATAGGAAGACCCTCAATTAGATAGATTGGCACAATGACTGCTGTGATGGGCCCCAGCACGTTAGAAATGATGAGGATGATGCAGGATAGGACAGAGTCCATTCAGCTCTGTTTTTGGAGTCACTAAGTTATATTTGGCATGGTGGTATTTAAAACAACAATAAATCTTAAGAAGTGCAAGTCTATTTCCAAAGTGCTAGTTATTTACTGCTATAACTTTCCAAGTAAAAAATGATGGATTTTTTTTTTCTATTCTCCTCTGAAATTTCACAAGACTCTGACTAGGGTCAAACTAAGGATCATAACAAGTTCATTAACTCTGTGTCAAACTGGCAGGGGGGAAAAAGTTGTTTAATCTGGCAGTGAGAGAAATGTCAAATAGAGCAAACACCCAAGCATTTGATTCATTAGACAAACAGATTGAGGAAAAAATATATTGTCCCCCAGTTATTAAATGAGAATTTAATATAAAATTTCACTGCAAATGCAAACACAGATCTAGTGGTTCATATATACTGTTGCTGCTTTTGTAGATGCCATGGATTCAAGTACAACTTGTAACAACCCTACGAACAACAGATCTGAACCCTGTTCTATCCTTTATGGTCCTCATAATCTCTGACACTCATTGTTGCAGTCACTGTGTCAATCCATCTGGTTGACAGTCTTCCTCTCCTTCATGTTTTCTCCACCTTTCCAAGAGGAAAGACTCTCAACAAGATGGCTTATCACAGTGCTCTAACAACTGGCTAGGGTAAAGAGGAGATTGAGACTGGCTGAGGATAGAGGAAGGTTTTGATTTGTTGTTCATGGGTTTGCATGAGTAATAGTTGATTTGAATCCCAGAACACTTAATTGTGCTCATGTGAAACCTATACCTAGAACAAGAAGCTGTTGTGCAAACAGAGCAAGAGAACACTAGATGGTTTAAAATTAAGAAAGGCATGCATCTCGTATTATATCCTTTCTTCATAACTATAAAATCTGTATTTGAATAAGTTATGCCTTCGAGTTGTGGTGCTAGCAATGAGTCTTGGACATACCATGGACTGCCAAGAAAACAAATAGGTCTGTCTTGGAGAGGGTGAAATTAAGCCTCTCCTTGGAGTCTAGGATTTTGAAGCTCTGCCTCTTTTACTTTGGGCATGTGGCCAGGAGAGATCAGTCCTTGGAGAAGGACATCATGCTTGGAAGGGTGGACAGACAGTGCAGGAGAGGGAGACTCGCATGAGATGGATTGGTACAGTAACTGGGGAGATGGGGGTTGGTGCGTCAGAATTAGTGAGACTGGCTCAGGACAGGGAAGGGTTCAGAGCTGCTGTACATAGGGTCAATATGTGTCACAGGCAACTCAACCAATAACATTCTATGACAGGTTTGGAAGTAGGAGTGGCATCCACTTCCTCAACAACATGCTTCCGAAAACTATAACTTTGATAAAAGTCAATATTTGTAGAGGGGCTTCAGGCCTTTTGTTCATAGGGTTGCTATGAGTCATGCTGGACTCCAAGGCAATCAACAACAACAATGGTTCCTCAGGGAGCTGTTGAGAAAGATCTACAAACTTACCTATTTTTTCTATGCCATATCTCCTGGTTACAATAGTCTCTTTATCCTGCCCATCTACCTCCTGGACTATTATTTGGTGACCACAAGTCACAGGGATATTTCCGGTTGCTCCTACATGGTTTTCTCTTTCCAGCTAGACCATAAGGTTAGGGGGCATAACTCTGCCCTGGTAGGACTTTGTTAAATTCCGATACCAGCAATTTATTTCCTACATTCTTTTCCCTTGCATTTGCTGTCACTACTAATACCAGAAATCAAGGAATTTTAAATTTCACTCTTTTCTTATCACTCTGTATTTCTGTATGCTACAATTAACCAGTTTCTCAGGAGTTAGATCCACTAACTTCATAGTCCACGAGTAACTTTTGTTTTGGGTAACTGACTGCAACATAATAGCTGCATTAATCCATAGCTGTTCCTTATCCCATTCAGAGACCAATATTCCTCATTCTCTTGTTTACCCTTTTTCTCTCTAAAGCCACATGTTATAGAGAGTCTGGACCTTTGAATTGAATCCCACCACTCTGACACTAATTGTATTCATAATTTTTTTTTTAAGATTAGTAGTGGAAAGAAGTGAGAAGTCAACAATGGAAAGTGGGAAGAACTAGAAAGTCAACATTGGCCCAAATGCTTGATATGCTGTATAACTATTATTTCTGACATAAACAGTCCCTCCTTCTTCTGGTTCCCCTACTCCTCCATGTCCCTTTGCTTTGGTGATTCACTGGAAGGTCTCATGGAGACTCAGACCCATCAGGAGAATGACTCATGCCACTGTAGATGATTCAGACCAGTGTTTCAGAGACTGGTGAGTGGTGCAGCTGGATGCTATCTCCCAGCGTCCTGGGAGAGCAGGCATTCCCAAAAGAGAAAGCTAGCATTGAGTTCTCATGATTTTATATAAGCCTCTAGTAGGCTGCAGGTGATAGAGCCCTGGTGTGTCCACTTGCCGTACAGAGGTAACTCGTGGTTGCTGTGATGTTGAACACTGTGACACTGATGTGTCAAATGCATTAATAATTACCCATGGTGGACAGTGTTTGGTGGCACTCCCCAATTAAAACAAGCTTGGAAGCAGGAGTGGCATCCACTTCTGAAATAGCTTGCCTCCGGAAACCCTATGAACCTGGAGAAAGGATGACAGCACTTAACAACAACAACAACAATCCTATCTCCTAAATATAATAAATACCTCAGCACAAAAGAAACAGATAATAATGTGTAGAAAAGGCATTTTTAACAGTAAACCTTTGACATTACACAATCTTTCTCCTTTGTTTACAACTTTTTCATTATGTTGCTGCTGGTGGTGGTGGTGGTTGCTGTCAAGTCAAGCATGACTCATAGTGATTCTATGAACAAAAGACCTGTCTCATAGAGTAGAGAAAACATGTACCTTGGGGGGGGGGGAACTTCTGTCTAGTTACACCATGCAGGACTTCTTAAGCTCAAATGGAAGGGTATGGGACAGTTTGAACTGGGTGTAGATGCCATTTCTGGAAGGGAACAAAAGGCTTCCTGGATTGGCATTCAGGTACTTTGGAGGAAAAACAGCTGTTTAGATACGCAATGCAGGACCCCTTAAGTTCAAGCAGAACTGTATAGGACAGCTAGAACTGGGTGTAGATGCCAATTTTGGAAGTGAACAACAGCTTTCTGGATTGGCATTCAGGTATTTTAGGGGAAACACTACTGTCAGGCCCTCAGCTCTGTGATCCTTGGGCCAAGAAGGGAGCACAAATATGTATATCCTTCACAAAATGTTACCATGCTCTGGGTCACTCTATGGTTACAACAACCTGACATCTACTAAGAAAAGACTCACATTATGTCAAGAAAGCAGGAATCCATCTCAGTAATCAAGGGAGGGGAAAAAACAAAAACAAAAACAAAAACCCTTTGCCTAAAAAAGCAGACCCAATGAATACCCCAGATAGAGAGAACCAAAAGAAATATGTTGATGTGGAGATATTAAATAGCTACAGAAAAAGATAAAAATGTTGGGAGAAACAATAAAAAGCTAATAAGAGAAAAAAATCTCAGAGACATTTGAGAAGAAATATATTGATGAGGAACAAGCCACTTGAGCAGCTATGGAAGGAAATGCAAAAGTTGAAAGAAAGAATTGATAGTATAGATAAAAACGTAAAAGAACTGAAAAAATCATTGCAAGACAGAGAGGGTTCAGCTAACACAGTACTGGAAATAACAGAAAATCATAAAAATTCAATCCAGAATATCAAGACAGGAATGGCAGAAGTATCCAACACACTGGTAGGACAAAAGAATAGAGCTGAAGAGATGAAACAGAGTCAATGACTTGGAAGACAAGGTCCTCATGAGAAACATACTAGAAAAAAAATCAGAGATTAGATATATAAAGAAAACATTAGAATCATGTGGGGTGACATCAGAAAGAACAACATAAGTATGATTGGAATACCAGAACATGAGAGTGACAGGGAAGTCACAGAGAAAATTGTGGAAGAAGTTCAAGAAGAAAACTTCCCAAGTATTTTGAAGAATGGGGAAATCTACATTCAAGAAGCACACTGAGTACCAAATAGACTAGACCCAAAAAGAAAAACATCAAGGCATATTATAGTCAAATTCTCCAATTTAAAATTCAAATTCTCTAAATTAAAAGATAAAAATGGAATTCTAAAAGCAGCATGAGAAAAACAAAGAAAACTATAGAACATTTCTGTAAGACACAATAAAAGACCTAAAGAAATGGGAAAATGTTCCCTGATCATGGGAAGACTCCATATTGTGAAAATGACAGTCCTACCAAAGGCATGTTCAATATATGTTCAATATGTTCAATGCAATCTCAATACAGATACCAGATTCCTTTTTCAAGGAGATCAAAAGGGAAATTGTCAGGTTTATTTGGAGAGGCAAGAAACCCCTGAATAAGCAGAACACTTCTAATAAACAAAAATGGAGTGGGAAATATGGCATTTCCTGCTCTTAAAAGCTGCTACACAGCAGTAGTAACTGAAACAGCATGGTAATGGTACAATGACAGGCAGTATACTAATGGAACAGAATTGAGAACCCAGGAATAGACCCAGCTGTCTATGGTCAACTGATATTCAACAAGGTAATAAAAACCTATCAAATAAAAAACCTGGGGAAATGACAACCTCTTCAATAAATGGTGCTGGCCAAACTGGACTGTCACCTACAGAAAACTGAAACAGGATCCACGTCTCACATCATACACAAAATCGACAAAAGGTGCATCAGTGACCTGGGAGTAAAGCCCAAAACTGTAATGTTCATAAGAGACAAACTGGGATCAGTCTTAGAAGTGCTAGTCCAAGATATAAAGAGACGACCAAATACAACCAGAAATGTACAATCTGAAGAGCATAAAATTGATGAATGGGACCTTCTAAAAATGAAATCTCTGTGTGTATCAAAATTTTTTTCCAACAGGGTGACAAGAAAACCTACCAACTTGGAACAAACATATGGCAATACCCTGTCAGACAAGAGTCTCATAATGAAAGTTTACAGAATGCTCCTGGGTCTCCACAAGAAAAAGCCTGA
>NW_006399759.1:1345654-1346830 GCF_000299155.1 Elephantulus edwardii | reverse complement strand
CCATTCATTTGTTGATGGACATTTGGACTATTTCCATTTCCTTGCTACTGTGAAGTTCTACAAACGTCAGTGTACAAATCTCCATTTCTGTCTCAATTCTATTTTCCTTAGAGTATATTCCTTGCAGTAGAATAGCTAGGTCATATGAAATTTCTATATTCAGCTTTTTGAGGAAATGCTGGACTGTCTTCCAGAGTAGTTTTATCATTTTACAATCCCACCAACAGTGTATAAAACTTCCTCTATCTACACATCTTCTTCAACTTTCATTGTTTGCTGGCCTATTAAATTTTGCCACTGCTACAAGGGTGAGATGGTATCTCATGTGGTTTTGATTTGCATCTTTTTTTATTGCCAGTGGTTTTGAGCATCTCTTTCTGTGTCTGTTGGCCATCTGAATGTCTTCCTTTATGAAAAGTCTTTCCATATCTTTTGCCTATTTTGTAATTGGTTATCAGCCTTTTTCTAATCAAGGCCCAGTAGGATTATAGAAACTTTCATTATGAGACCCTTTTCTGAGATAGCATTACCAAATGTTTTTCCAATCAGTAGGTTTTGTTTTTACTCTAGTGTAAAAAGTTTTTGATGCACACAAGGACTTAATTGTTAGGAGATACCATTCATTGATGTTATCCTTTCCTGGTTGTGAATTTCTGCCTGTGTTTGCCAGCTTCTTTACACCATAGGCGAGGCCTTCTAAGTTTGATCTCCTTTTGTCTCTTATCATCTTTATAGTTTTGGATTTTACCCCTTGATCTGTGATCCATCTTGAGTTGATATTTGTGTATTGTGTAACATGTGGATCCTGCCTTAGCTTTCTACAGGTAGAAATTCAGTTTTACCAGCATCACTTCTTGAAGAGATTGTAGTTTCCTTATTTGATAGGCTTTGTTTCCTTGTTGAATATCAGTTTATCATAGGTAGATGGGCAATTTCCGGGTTCTTGATTCTGTTCTGTTGGTCTATGTGTCTGTCATTGTACCAGCAACCATACTGTTTAGGTGATTACAGCTGCGTAGTAGATTTTAAGATAAGAGAGTGCTATGCCTCCTACTTTCATTCTTGTTTTTTAGAAGTGCTTTGCTTATTTGAGGTTTCTTTTAATTGTCTTTTCTAGTTCTTTGAAAAATGAATTTTGTATCTATACTGGGATTGTTTGAACAAGTAGTAGGATTC
>NW_006399759.1:1320190-1322736 GCF_000299155.1 Elephantulus edwardii | reverse complement strand
CCACAGTCTTCTTTAATCTTCTCAGATTATTTAATCAGCATATAGATTAAAAACAATGTCATGGTGGCCTTCTAGGATCACGGGTATTTAGTCATTTTTCAACCTATGCAATAGTTACATAGTTACATAGCTGTTGTTTAAAACTATTTAATATATAATCCGTTTACATTTCTGATAACAATAACCAAAAAAAGTCCTTAAGTCACCATATTCTACAGAGAAATGCAAATTCACAAAACCACTGTTATATAAGGATAAAAAAAATATTGTTTTTGTTGTTGATTGCCTTTGAGTCAAGCACAACTCATAGGGACCCTATGAACAAAAGGCCTGAAGCCCCTCTACAATTATTGGCATTTATCAAAGATATTACAACCTCCAAATTCCTAGTTTGAATCCCAGGTAGCTGAGTAATCTTGGTAAATCACGTAACCTTTCTTATCCTCATTTCCTATCCCCTAAAGTGAAATGTTACCAACTACGTGAGCTATTGTGACTCTAAAATAAGATAATTTACACGGAAGTACCCCATTGCTTTGTGGAGTTGAAAGAATGATAAAAATGTAAACCTGATTTGTACTGTTTGGGGGTTATTTTTTGAGAAAATAAAATACTGAGGCCTCCACTGAAACCAATCTATCAGTTATGAGTCCCATGAAGGACCTCTTCCACATTTTTGCTGGTCGTGGATCAACCTCCTCTTCTATCTCCACTCCCTGACACAAGATGCACCTCCTCAGATGTGTGTCATACATTCCTTGAACACCATGTCTCTTCATACACAATCTTCTGCCAGGAATGCCTTATGTATCTAACTTAATGACTTCACTTTATCAAGTACTCACTGATAAAACAAGAGTATTTTCCAAGCATCTATTATGTACCAAACAAACATGGTTCTAAACACCATGGGTAAGTTCTGTATTGAGGTGCTTATATTAAGATTATAGTTAACTCATATTCTCTCTGAAAAGCTCACCTCGAAGATCACTACTTTCTGTAAGATAATTTTTCAAGATCTCTTTCCTTATTCCCCTCTCCTAAACCACCAGCTAGCAAGCCCCTTGGGTTAGTAATTGCCCCTTTTTGCTCTCATGGTGGTCTATGCTCTCAAGTACAAGTTTTATTTGCCCACATATGTAGTTGACAAATTTCTTGTGTGTAAAAATATCTTACAACTTCAGTTGCAGAGAAGAACATGTAGTGATATCAGCTATAATGCTTTGGGTGCTGGCTATATGGTAGACCCAGGTCAAAGTACTTGTATGAATTAATTTATTTCATTTAATTACCACAAAAACTGTATAAGGTAAGTATTGATATTGACGTCAGTTTAAAAAGAAGGGGAAACTGAGGCACAGGGACAAAAAAGTAATTTCCAAAAAATAACTTCTGTACCCAAAATCACAGAGCTAGGAAGAGGCGCCCACCTTGATCACTTTTACAGTATGTTATAACTTCAGATTTAGAAGATACTATATATTTTGGGGATGGAAGAAAGACAATGACTAGATAAGGAGGATATTTCACTTGGTAAATAAGTCTAGGTGACTTGGAGTTGGGTTTAATCTAAGAACATAGAAGAAAGTTTCTATCCACATTTCTGCAGAAATTGCTATTTCCTTTTTTACTTCTATTTCTAAACTTAATGTACCTAGGGATTACCCAATCAATTAGAATATGCTTTAATTAATGGCATTATCCAAGCTGCTCTGTGTTCTTTAAAGTCCCAAAAGACAACTTTATGAATGAAGTAGGAGACTTGAATCTCAGACTCTTTTTCTGTCAGTCAGCCTTGGATTCACGTAGAGCAGGAGACCTCTGGGAAGCAATGTGAAAGATAGGTTTTCAGGGCTGAATAGAGCCCTAGAGAATTCAAATGTTTATGAGGGACAGAAAAAAATTCATGAAACAAAGATTAGCTAAACTGCTCATATAGAAACCAAACATAACAATGACTAACTAGTTACATTGCTTTTTATAATTTGTGTTGGAATTCTGTTTAAACATTGCTGATAAAATTATTGTGTTTATCTCTGCTTCCTCCTCCACACTTTAAGTGTAAATTCATAAGGACAAAGAATCAGAGAGAAGAAAACAAAATAAAGACACCAACAAGAGTTTGAACTATAGCCGTGATAGCTGATTTAGTAGTACAAAAGAAACTAAGCATGAAAAGGAGGGAGGTGTTATCAAGAAGTTAGCACATATGTACTTCAGAAGCATGCACGCATGCACACACACACACACACACACACACACACACACACAACCAAACTTCTGAACTTAGAGAAACCAAACTTTGAGGGAGTTCAAGTGGCCAAGTGGTAAGAAGCTGCACTGCGATCCTGAAGGCATGCAGTTCAAATTCACCAGCTGCTCTGTGGAAGGATGGGCAGTCTTCTCAATTGCACTAAGTGCCTCTGAAAACCCACCAGAGGGTCAGCTATGGGTCAGTCCCAACATAACAATAGACAATAAGGACATACTTTGAGAATATTGCAAGGAGGGACTATTAAAAAAAAAAGAATGTTTTCTTTTAATTG
>NW_006399759.1:1307391-1319640 GCF_000299155.1 Elephantulus edwardii | reverse complement strand
GAGAGAGATGAACCTAATGTGAAATTTATAGCTGTGGAAACACAAAGGAAGGTCAGCTATTAATTGGTTTGGGCTTAATGATAATGAGTTTGAGATTTTGTTGTTGTATGGAATTGTAACTTCCCTATCTTAATGCTTCCTTGACAAATATAAAGACATCTTAGAGGCTTTACAGACGAAAGTAACTGTTAACTTTACATGTATTACGCTGAACATGAGGTAAACAAAAATCTTTACAACTAATAAACAATATCGTGTTGAAGCAACTGGAAGTTGTCATGGATCTTGTTTCATTTGAATCAATAAAGTAATATTCATGGAAGCAGCAGTGGAGAAATCAAAACAATCACATTGAGCAAATCTGCTGAAAAAGACTTCATTAAAGTTTCTAAATACAAAGATGCCACTTTGAAGACTAAGGTACACCTGACTCAATCCATGGTCCTTCCAATCATCTCACATACATGTAGAGGATGGACAATACAAAAGGAAGAGGGAAGAATTGATAGATTCAAACCATGAAACTAAGGAAGAATATTCCATATATTGTGGACAGCTAAATGACCAAATTGGTGTTAAAAGTGAGAAAACCAGGAGCTCCTTAGACATATTCTTAAGACTTACTTCAAACATATTCTCAAGAAAGAATCAGCACTAGAAAAGAACATCATGTTTGATAAAGTAAAAAAACAAAACAAAACAAAAAAAGGGAAAATTTCAACAAAGTTGATTGACAAAATGTTCATAATACCAGTGTTCACAGTCAGATATAGGAATTATGTTACAGAACCAGGCAATATTGGATAACAACTAAAAATAGTAGATAAATTAAATGGCAAGGGTACAGAATGAGACTGAGAGCTTAATGGATTTGAAGTTGTTAAGAACCCCATCACAATTTATCCAAGTTATTACACCTCTTCAGTTTGGGGAAAGACTGGTGGTGCTTTGACCACTAGTGCAAGAGAACTATAGTAGCCCTCTCTTGAACCAATCATCCTTACCAGAAAACAGAAAGGAGTACTTCACTGAAAACAGATACATTAAATGAAATTTCTACATGTTAAAGTAGGAGAGCCTAGATAGAGATTTCACTTTTTTTTTCCCGTAAATGCATTCTGGATGTTCAGTGTTATAATACATATAAAAGTAGTTTTACCCCCATCTCTGTTTCTTGTTATTGACTATTTTTATTATTGACTTGTATCCATCTACCTTACTAAATTCACCTAATAATTATAACTATAGATCTGTGGATTCCTCTGAATTTTCTATATAGTCTTGTCATCTGCAAACAATTAAGAGTTTTAGTTTTTTTCTCTCTGATCATTTTGCTATTATTTTATTTTCTTTGCCTACTATGTAAAATGTCAGTACTGTGCTAAAAAGTGGCACTGAGATATCATTAACTCTTGACTGTTTGTAGTTTTAAAAAATGTCAAAATGTCATTATTTATTATGTTTGCTATAGATTTTTGTCAATTTTGTTGTAAATTCCTTTTCTGAAGTGAAGATAAAGATGATTCTTTTTTACTCCTAGCTAATTAAGAGTTTTTTTAACTCATAATTAAGATTATGAGTGAGTGTAGAAATTTACCAAGCTTTTACTTCAACTATTGAACTGATCAAAAGTCTAGACAATGAATAAGGAAGAGAGCAGAAGAACTGATGCCCATTGATTACCAAAAGAAACAAACGGATATGTTTTGGAAAGGGTGCGGCCAGAGTGCTCCTTGGAGGTAAGGATGATGAAGTTTCGTCTTTCCTGCTTTGGACATGTAGCTAGGTGAGGCTATTCCTTGGAAAGGGCCATTATGCTTAGAAGAATGGAGTGTCAGTGCAGGAGGGCAAAACCCCCAATGAGATGGATTGACACTGTGACTTCAGCAATGGATTCTAGCGTCTTAGAGATGGACAGTATGGCACAGGATAGGACAGGGTCCAGATTGGTTGTTTATAGGGTCACTATGAGTCTTACCTAACAGCAATTGGACTGACTGGGTAAGTGCTGGCAGTGTTCTCTATACCAAGTTACACTGTTAACCAGAAGGCCAAGAGTCATCAGCAGTTTGAATCCACTTGCAGAGCTCCACAAGAGCAAATTGGGCAGTCTCCTCTTCATTTACAGCCTCAGAAACCTGAAAGAAGGTCTCCCTACATTGAATCAGACCTGGTGGCACTGAGTTTTTCACTTCGACTGAGGTGATCATGTACATTTTCTCCATTATGATGTTAATTTGGTAAATAGCATTGACTCATTTTTTTAATGTTAAACAAACTTTGAGCGCCTATATAAATTCAGTGAGGTCATACGCATTATCTGTTCTATACACATTTTTGGATTAAGTTTGTTAATATTGTGTTGGCAATTTTATATCATATTCAAGAGGCAGATTCACCTGTAATTTTTCTTTCTTGTTACGATATTTAATAACTTTTAGTGTGTTACAGAAACCCCTGAGCTTCTATTTCTTTTTCTGTAAAATGGAAGCAAATTATTTTAATATATGGGTCTAATACGTGGATCTAATATATAGATTGACTGAGAAATATACATGAAATCACTTAGCACATTTCTTTGCGTGTAGTAAAAGGTCAATAAGTATTTTCTAAAAGCCTACGATGGTTTCAGGCTCTAATCAGTTAAAACTTGAGAATAAAGTTATATAAACAGTCCCAAAAATAAATCAATGAAAACAACAAATGCTTCATTTATGAAATCTATTGGTAAGATTTGAATCACAACAATTTAATTTGTATGGCTCCAACTTCTGTTCAAATTTAATTTGAGATTTAAAGCCAGAGAAGGAAAATTCCAGTTCAAAAATAAGAATGAGGGGCTGAGACCCACATTAGAATCACCCTTTATTTCATCCTCAGTGACTTCTGGTTGCAAAGTCTCTATAAACGTGGACTGGTCAGAAGTATCCTGAACTGGACACCAGGAGACTGTCCTTTCCAACCTCTGTGACCTTACACAAACCATCTTTCTAAACCATCATGTTTACATTTGTGAAAAAAAAAAAAAACAACCACCAACCAATAATTACCAATCTCTTTCATAGGAATGATATAAAAAATGGAAAAGCTCTCACAAAGTTAAAAGCAGCTTTCTGAAAATGTAAGATTTCATTATTTTTATTATCATCATTGAGATGCTAAGTGTTTTAAATTGATACTGGTTAATAACTTAAACAAGGCCACAAGGCAGGCACGGATCTAAGGCACAAGTTAACTAAGCAAACTGACAGAAGTTCTGGAGCTAGTGAGCTGTAAAGTCCCAGTTTGAACCCAGACTGAGGCCTGAGCTTAGGCTCTTAATGAAACATTATGTATATGAATTTTTAATGCAAACCAATATAAAATAAAAATAATTTTTAAAAAATGCTGAGGGTCCCTTCAAAACAAAACCAATTTATTGCATTTGTAGTAAGATTGATATTAAGATTCAACCACATGTAATATTTTAAATGGGGGGAAATAGTGCTTCCTTTATCACTGTCCCTTTTCTCTTTTTGAGACTTATCTTTTTCCCCTCTCGCTTTTTAATAAAAAACTAAAAAGCACAGTCACAGGAAATGTTTCATCCTATAAAGCTACAGCTAATCAAAAGTTTCCTTGGCCAATTGCCCCAACTGTGTAACTGAAAGACATTAAGACTTTAGGGAACTCACAGTTCTCCTGTTAATCTAATATTAAATTGTTCTAACATTTCATTGACTCAGAGATTGCTCTCCAACCTACAGTAGCTTCCGCCTCTGGATGTCCTTTGTCAGGTCTCTCCTGTCTCATCCAAGAATCTGCAAATAGCCACAGGCCTTTTCAAGCACATCATCTCTAAATAGTTGATATTGGCATTTCAGCCCAAGGTCTCACCTTAGAGACTGGAGCTGTAATTGGAAGTGTTCCTGCCCTAGGGGCATGAGTAAGTCTCTTAAACTTGCTGAGCCCCAGATTCCTCATTTGTTAAATGATATTGACATCATACCAACTTCATTCACACCACTGGGTGAGTGTGCAGGTGCTGCGAGGCAAAGTTTGGGGAAGTATTATCAAAACTCCAGTAAGAAAGGACAGCTGTGATCCACTCTTTTTCATGATGCTGTAAAAAGAGTACTAGGAACTGGCCATTTTATTCCCGGATGAAAAACAGTTGTTACATTGTTATGTACTGAAACAGCATGTCAACAGAGAATTGCCTGAAGTGCCGGCTGGATTTAGAAGAGGCCATGGCACTAGGGTATTATAGCTAAAGTTAGATGGATCTTGGCTGAAAGTAAGGAGTACCAGAGGAATGTCTATCTGTGTTTCATTGACTATGCAAAGGCATTTGACTGTGTGGATGACAACAAACTGTGGCTGACTTTGAGAAGAATAGGAATCCCAGAAGACTTGATCATGCTTATATGACACTTGGATCAGGAGACAGTCGTCAGAACAAAACAAGGAAACACTGCATGATTTAAAATTGGAAGAGTGTATGCCAGGGTTGTGTCCTGTCTCCATAACATTTTCAATCTATACGCAGAACAGATTATCCAGGAGGCTGGGCTCTATGAGGAGAAATGTGGCATCAAGATTGGAGGAAGACTCATCAACAACTTATGTAGATAACACAACCCTGCTTGCTGAAACTGAGGAGGATCTGAAGCACTTGCTGCAGAAGATCAAGGACTGCAACCTTCAACATGGATTGAAGCTCAATATCAAGAAAACAAAGATTCTCATCACTGGGACAATTGACAGCATCATGATAGATGGTGAAGAAATTGAATTATGAACAACTCTAGTTTGCTTCACTCCACAATCAATACTCTTGGTACCAGCAGCTAGGAAATTAAAAGGCAAATTGCATTTGGAAAGTCTGCTGTCAGAGACCTCTCCAACATACTGAAGAACAACAATGTCAGTCTGGAGACTAAAATGCACCTCATACAGGCTTTGAAATGACTTGCTATGCGTCAGAAAGCTGTACAATGATGGCAGAAGGAGGATTAATGCCTTTAAGCTGTGGTGCTGGAGAAGAGTATTGACTATATCATGGACTTCCAGGAGAACAAACAAGTTTGTCCTAGAACGTGTGAGTCCAGGCTGCTTCTTGAAGACAAGGATTCTGAAGCTTCATCTAACATACTTTGGACATGTTGCAAGGGGGGACCAGTCCTTGAAGAGAGATGTCCTGCTTGAGAGTGTGGAGGGACAATGCAAGAAAGGAAGACCTTTGATAAGATAGACTGATTTAGAGACTGGGGAAATGGAGGTAGGTGTCAGACACAATAAGGTTGGCACAGGGTAGAGCAGGGTTTAGAGTTGTTGTACACAGGGTCGTTATGAGTGGCAGGCGACTCGATGGAACATAACAACAACTGTTAAGTGGAACTGACTTATAACTGACCCTCCAGTGGGTTTTTCGGGGCTGTAAATCACATGGCAGGAGATTGCCCATCTTTCACCTATAGAGTAGTTGGTGAACTCCTTACCACTAGGCTAAAAAACCTCAATATGAAAAGCTAAGAATTCCTCATTTATGCTCCCTTTCCCTCTTCACTTAACCTCACTTCAAATCTCTCTTTTCTTGTTAATTCTTTCTGGTTAAAAATGAAAAAGTTGTTTCCTCTCTCCTTAGTCAGTTGCACTGTCTTCTGAAGCAGACACAGACATTTGAAATTACCTTATTTCTCCCTTTGTGGACTCTCCCTGGGATCCCCACCCTAACTCTTCTCCTTTTACAGTAAAAGACAAACAAACCAAACCAAACCCGCTCTTGTCAAGTTAATCATAGCAACCAGATTCTTCACCAGGTTTTCAAGGTTACAAATCTTTATAAGAGGAGGTTCTCGCCCAGTTTTCTCCTTACCTGGATTTGAACTGCTAAACTTCTGGTTAGTGACACAAAGTGTAATTCACTGTGATAGCAGGAAGGACTCTCAGCTGTAAGCGATTCCCTTGCTACTGCCTCTGCTGCTACCAGATACCAGCCACTACTCCACAGTCTAGCACAACTCCTTACACACTGAATCGAGTTCTGGCCACAAACAAAATAAGCCAAGATAAGAAAGAGTTGTTAGGGAGGCCAATGTAAAAACCTGTGTGGAACTGGGTTTGGGTAACTTTTGCTCCCTAGTGTCTGGGACAAGGAAACCTCAGGCTCCTCTTCTCCCCTCCCCTCACATTTCTCTATTTCCTGGAACTAGATTGAGAACCCATTTGGAATTGCTCTTTTACTAAACTGTATCTACAGGAAGCTCTGGTGTCTTAGTAGTAAAAGTTGAGCTAGCAACCCAAAAGCAAGTGGTTCAAATCCACCAGCTGCTCTGCAAAATAAAGATGGCCAGTCTCTTCCCATACAATTTATAACTCCTGAAAGCCTGCGATTAGAGGGTTAGCTATGAGCAGGTTCTGACACTATAACGCATAAAGCATGTAGCAATAACAGCAACATCCTACTCGAGTTTCTTTCCTTTCACAAAAGGTACAGTGAATTGCTAGAGGCCAGATAAAATGGAGCATTTGTTTTGCACACTACAGTTTTCCTAATGCTCTCCCTTGCCTCCTCAAATCTCATGTTTTCCCCTTCATCCTGACTTAACCACTCAGAGGACATTCACTGAATGCCTTTCATGTGCTTTGCAATGTGTTAGGAACAGAAGATACAAAACAAAATAAAATCTTTAAGAAAATTAGTTTCATACTATTGTTGTTATGTGCCGTCAAGCCACCTGAGACTCATAGCAAACCTATGAACAACAGCCCTAAACCCTACTCTATCCTGTGCCAATCTAAAAAATATGGAACGCTTCACGAATTTTATGAGAGGGACAAATCAACAAGCAAACTTATATTATCTAATATAGCTGATTATATTATTAATCTAATGACAGAGGCAGTATGAGAGAGCAATACCAACTCTACTCTGGGGCTATGATTTGGAAAGATATCACACAGGAAGAGTCAACTGGGGTGGCATTTAAACAACAAGTTTGCATTATCAAAAATAAAGAGCAAGGAAAAGCATCCCAGAGGGCGGGAAGAACATGTGCAAAGGTATGTCTGAACATTGTAAAAAAATGATCATATCTGAGAATAACTGCATTTGAGACTGCATTTACAGTTCTGGAAAATAAGATCTAAAGATTTAGATATGAATAAATCATGAGCGGTGTTTACAAAAATAAAAGGATTAACTGTTGTCTTAAGGGTCATGGGAAGTCATTGAAGGAGAAAAGTGGTGGAATCAGATTTGTGTTTTAGAAAGATCATAGCGACAGTTGTGAGAAAGGCAAAGTATTGCAAGCCACCGCTGTGTGACAATCTGGCAGATGAGTCCTTGCTGTGTCCTAAAGGGTTGTTACAAGTCAGAAGCAACTCAATGGCAATAAGATACATGGGGCAACAACACTTGAAGTCAAAACCTAGCACTTATCTATAGCATTGCTCTCAGGCAGAGGGTAATTCAATTTATTCTGATTTTTACCTACCCAAAGCATAACAAGAAAAGTATACAGATGGCCAAAGTGATTGTTGTTGTTGTTGTTGTTGTTGTTGTTAAGTGCCATCGACTTGTAGGCGACTCATAGCAACCTTAGGAATGAAAGTCCTCAACACTTGCATGACTTTCGTCCTTTCTCCAGGTTCATAGGGCTTCCAGAGGCACGTTATTATGGAAGTGGATGCCACTCCTGCTTCCAAGCTTGTTTACTCAGGTGCTCCACCAAACACTGTCCACCATTTGACACATCAGTGTCACAGTGTTCAGCATCACAGCAACCACAAGTTACCTCTGTACGACTAGTGGATACACCTGGGCTATATGACCTAGAGGAATGTTTGACCAAAAACAATTAAAAACAATTAAAAATTTCAATTTTTTAATTTTTAATTAAATTTTTTAATTTTCAATTAGTAAATTTTTGCAAGTCAGCAGAATTGGGATTGGTTATGGCAAATATTCTGCCACCTTTATTCTCATTCCAGAAAAAGTGACACAATAGAACGTAAAAACTATCAAGCAATATCATGACTATAAGTAAAATCTTGCTTAAGATTTTTCAAAAAATCAGCTGAAACAGTAGTTCATTGACAGGGAACTGCCAGAAATTCAAGTTGGATTCAGAAGAAGTCTTGGAACTAGGATAAAATTGCTAATGTCATATGGATGTTGGCTGAAAACAGAGACTATTAGAAAGATGTTTGCTTGTGTTTTACTGACTATGCAAAGGCATTTGACTGTGTAGATCATAACAAATTATGGGTAACATTGAGAAGAATGGGAATTCTGGAAGACTTAACCATGTTCGTGTGAAACCTGTACATAGATCAAGACACAATCGTCAAACAATGGAATACACTGCCTGGTTTAAAACCAGGAAAGGTATGTGTCAGGGTATTACCCTTTCTCCACACCTATTCAACCTGTTTGGTAGGCAAATCAGTCAAGAAGTTGGACTAGAGGAAAAAGAATGTGGCATCAAGACTAGTAGAAGACTCATCAGAAGCTTATTTTAAACACATGATACAACCTTGATTAGAGAAAGTGAAGAATACTTGAAACACTGCAGAAGATCAAAGACTATAGCCTTCAAAACAGATTGCATCTTAATGCCAAGAAAACAAAGTTCTCATCACTAATGGACAATATCATAACATTCTTTATTGAAGCTGTCAACTATTTTATTTTACATGAATCCATAATCAACACTTGTGGTAGTAGTAGTCAAGAAATTAAAAGATACGTAACATTGGGAATTTACTGTCAAGAACAGCTCCAAAGTAAGGATGTCAGTGTAAAGGCTACGGTGCACTTGGCCCAAGCCATAGCATTTTCAATTGCTTACTATGCATCTGAAAGTTGGATAATAAATGAATAAGGAAAATCAAAGAAGAAATGATCCTTTGAATTGTGAAGTTGGTGTGAATTGCTAAAAGAACAAACCAATTTGTCCTAAAGGAAGTGAAAACAGGGAGTTCTTTAGAGACAAGGACGGTGAGACATCATCTCATCTAGTTTGCTCATGTTCTCAGAAGGCACCAATCCTTGGTCAGTGAAAGAGATGACGCCCTTTAATGACTTGACGCTTGTGAACTGACACAATGACTATAAATAAGGGCTTATCAAGGATAGTGAAGATTGTGAAGATGGCACAAGATAATCCAAGGTTTCAATCTGTTGTAAATCAAAGTAGATTTAATAGGATCTAACAATAAGACAAGGTGGAACTGCCCCATTGAATTCCACAGCTGTAAATGTTTATGGAAGCTGACTGAGCATTCCTCTGTGGAACAGCTAGTGGGTTCGAACTACTGATCTTGAAGTTAGCAGACAACCTCTTAACCACTACAACTAAATTCTTATGTTTCTGTCACAAAACAACTATGAGATCTTCTCACCCCAATAAGAATAGTAAAATTTAACAAAGCAGCAAGCAACAATGTTGGTGAGGTTGTGAAGAGACTGGAACCCTTATTCACTGTTGGTGGGAGTGTAGAATGGTGCAACCACTGGGGAAGGTGGTGTGGTGCTTTCTCAAAAAGTTGGAAATAGAAGCACCATTTATTTTTTTGCCAATAATATTAAGAAGTAATTATATATGATATAATATGATTAAATATGATATTATATGATATGATATAATTAATATGATATGAAATGACATAACATAACATAACATAACATAATATAATATATGCCAAAACCAAAAAATGAAATGCTGAAGTAAAAGAGATGAACAGAAGATTTCACAGAACAACTTGAGAAGACAAAGTAACGCATTGTAATAAAATGTGCTAAGAACTGGAGGGAAGCACTTACTTGTTATTTCTCAAGTTAGAATAATTGAAAAACAATCAAGTCTCATATTGTAATAGAGACATTATGGGCAAAATCTTGAATGATCCAGGGAGCACCAGATAGAAGGAATAGATACAGTCACTATATCACAAAGAAATTTTTGACACTGAAAAATTTCAGAAAGTACCATACGAGCAAGAGTCAATGGCAAAAAATGAAAGAAGTTCAAGATGCACTGAAGACATTGCAAGAAAAAGGCCTTCAGGAATTAGTGAGATACTGATCGACATATTCTAACAACCAGATGCAGGCCTAGATGTACCCACTGCCAGAAAACTTGTAAGAAAACTAGATGGCTGCCTGACTGGAAAAATCAGTCCATTTGTCCCCAATTCCAAGAAAAGTGATCCAACAAAATGTGGAAATTATCAATGTTCACATGAAAGCAAAATATTTCTGAAAGTCATCCAAAAATGGCTAGGAAAGTACAATGAAAGAGAACTGCCAGAAATTAAAGCTGGGTTTAGAAGAGGCTGGACATGGCACCAAGGATATCATTGCTGATATCAGATGGATCTTGGCTGGCAGCAGAGAATACCAAACAATGTCTGTTTGCTTTTTATCCACTATGCAAAGTAGTTGGTTGTGTAGATCATAAAAAATTATGACTAACATTGTGAAGAATGGGAATCTCAGACATTTAGTTATGCTCAATGAAACCTGTACCAAGAAGCAATTGTCCAAACAGAACAATAGAACACTGTATGGTTTAAAATCAAGAAAGTTAGCCTGAGGGTTATATCCTTTCTCCAAGCCTGTTCAATCTGGATCCTGAGGAAATCATTCAATAAGCTGAACTGTATGAAGAAGAATGTAAGATCAGGTTTGAAAGAAAACTCATCAACAACCTTCCTCAGAAGATGGCACAACTTTGCTTGCTGAAAGTGCGGAGGACTCGAAGTGCTTGCTGTGGAAGATCAAAGACTACTGCCTTCATTATGGATTATATCTCAACATTAAGAAGACAAAAATCTTCACCATGGGACCAATTAACAACATCATGATAAATGGAGAGAAGATTGAAGTTGTCAACTATTTCATCATACTTGGAACCACAATCAACACCTTTGGTACCAGTAGTCAGGAGATCAGAAGATGTATTGCACTAGCAAAATGTGAACTCAAGGACCTCTGCAAATTACTGAGGAATAAAAATGCCAGCTTGAAGCTTAAGACATGCATGTTTCAGGTCATGGTCTTTGCAATCACTTACTATGCATCCAAGAGCTGGACAATGAATAAGGAAGACAGAAGAAGAATTGAAGCCTTTGAGTTGTGCTGGAGAAGAGTGCTGAATACCCCACAAAGTATAAACAGATATATCTTAGAGGCAAGGAAGGATGAGCTTTGTCTCACATACTTTGGGCACTTTGCTAGGAGAGGCTACTCCCTGGAAAAGAATATCATTCTAATAAAGGTGGAGGGTCTGTGAAAGAGAAGAAAACCTTTGACAAGATGGAATGGCAGAATGACAGCAGCAATGGGCTCAAGTGTATAAGAGATGATGAGGATGGTACAGGACAAGATAGGGTTCAGATCTGTTTTTCAGAGAATCTCTGTAAGTCCTACATGTAAGAAATCAAGACCCCTTGTGCTGAATGCTGATACAAAGAAGACATTTTACAAGGCGGGAGACTGAACATTTTCTGATGCAAGCCTGACACCCAGTGGTCAGGAAAATAACTCCAGTTTATCAACAGCTTCCTTTTTTGAAGGAATATACAATAACATACAGTTGTTATGTGTCTTGTAATCCAACCCATAGCTGACTTTCAGTGTGTTCTCAGATGCAATCAATCACACATAAGGAGAGTCCTCATTTTCCTCCTATGGAGCTCTGTGGATTCAAACTATGTGCCTTTGGGCTGGCAGAGCACCTCCTTATCACTAAGCCACCAGAGTTCCCGTCCCCCCCCTTTTTTTTTTTAATAAGGGCACTGAAAAAGATGATGTCCCTGTCTTCAAGCAGCCTAGTTTCTGGAGTTTCCGGATCAGGGTCAAATCGGGGTAGTGGAGAAAAGGTGGTTATAGTTAGGAGATAGGGGATAAATTCACTGAGCCCTATGAAACAGTTTCTGTCCCTCCTTCCTAGTGATGAAGTCTGTAAAGAGACCTGACAGTTTATAAAGCACAATAAAAACTTCTCACACTCTTTTCCAAAAAACGTACAAAACAACAACAAAAAGTTCAACTTCGCGCTGCCTGCCAGACCGGGAACGCTGCCGCCAGCCGGGGGAACGCACCCCGCTGCCAGCCGGTGGGAAAGCTCGCCGCCGCCCGCCAGACTGGGGGAACGCCGCCACCAGACCAGGGAACGCCAAGAGAGGGACCCGGAAGAGACCCGGGAAGAGCAGCAGCCAACCACCTGCCGCGGAACTCCAGAGGAGCGAAGACTGCCGGAC
>NW_006399759.1:1283663-1293891 GCF_000299155.1 Elephantulus edwardii | reverse complement strand
TAAATAAATAAAGATATTTAAAAAACAAACAAACAAAAAACAAAAAACCAAGCTTGGAAGCAGGAGTGGCATCCACTTTGAAATAGTTTGCCTCCGGAAACTCTATGAACTTTGAGAAATGATGAAAGTTATACAAGTGTTCAGGTCTTTCATTCATAGGGTCGCTAAGAGTTGCATACAACTCAACAGCACTTAACAACAACAACATAGAGAGAACTCTGTGGGCCTGGTGGATAGAAAGTTATGCTACCAAGCTAAAGGTGGATGATTTTAATCTGCAACCCTCAGGCCTGGTTTCATTGGTTTTGGTCAAACATTCTTCTAAGTAGTATAGCACTGGTTTGTCCATTTGCTGTACAGAGATAACTCGTGGTTGTTGTGATGCTGAACACTGTGACTCTGATGTGTCAAATGTTATAATAGTCACCCATGGTGGACAGTTGTTTGTGGAGCTCCCCTATTAAAACAGGCTTGGAAGCAGGAGTGGCACCCACTTCTGAAATAGCTTGCCTCCATAAACTCTATGAACTTGGAGAAACAATGAAAGTTATACAGGTGTTCAGGTCTTTTGTTCATAGGGTCACTATGAGTCGTCTATGACTCTACGACACTTAACATTCACCAATCTGAATTATGCAGATAACACAATTTTGCTTGCCAAAACTGAGGAGGACCTGAGGTATTTGGCGCAGGTCAAAGACTACAGTCTTCAATATGAATTCAACCTCAACATCAAGAAAACAAAGATTCTTACCACTGGGCCATTTGGCAGCATCGTAATAGGTGAAGAGATTGAGATTGTTTACAGATTCAGCTTGCTTGACTCAACAATCAATACTCTTGGTGCCAGCAGTCAGAAAATCAAAAGACAAATTGCATTGGGAAAATCTTCTATCAGGGACCTCTCTAGAGTACTGAAGAGCAGTGATGTCAGTCTAGAGACTAAGGTGCACCTGATCCATGCCATGATCTTAGCAGTCATTTGCTATGCATCAGAGATCTGGACAATAACTAAGGATAATAGAAGAAGAATTAATGCCTTTGAGTTGTGGTGCTGGAGAAGAGTATTGAATACCATGGGCTGCTAAGAAAACTAATAGGTCCATGTTGGAGAGGGTGAAACTGAGCTGCTTCTTGGTGGCAAAGATTTTGAAAGTCTATTTGACATACTCTGGGCATGTTGCAAGGAGAGACAAGTCCTTGGAGAGGGACATCATGCTAGGAAGGTTGGAGGGACAACATAAGAGAAGAAGACCTTGGATGAGATTAATTGACCCAGTGACTGGGGTTATGGGGGTTAGGTATGTCAGAGACAGAGAGATTGGCTCAAGCTGGAACAGAGTACAGAGTTTTTGTACATAGGGTTGCTATGAGTTGGAGGAGACTCGAAGACACATAACAAAAACATTATCAGTTCCTTCTTCACTGTTTCCAACAGTGAAGGGGATAGGAACATGCAAGCATGATAGGTATATGTTTGATGGGACATCCTTCTGGGCTTAAACTGAGTTTGTTTAGAGACAGAAGATGGTAATTTGCTACCAGCAAAAAGAAGCAGCAGAGAATGTGGCCTGTGGACCCACAATGAAATGTGTGTGCCAATCAAATTCAGAGCAGTAGCAGTGGAGAATCAAAGATCACCATGAAGTGGAGCTGACTTGGGGCTACTACTGCACAGAGCCAGAGAGAGGCCTTTTCTCAAATTTGCAGGCCTTGTGAGGGTAGGAGACAATCTCATAATTGACAGAAGAGTGCTTTGAAATACTGACCTAAAGCCTTGAAGCTGAAAGTCCAAAGGCCTAAAAGCACGCTTGAGTAGATGTCCTGGCTGAAGAAGTGTGTCTTGTTTCTGATGCAAATATTAACAAGCTGTTGTTGTTTAGTACCACTGAGTCAGAACTGACCTATAGCTGACTCTCCAGCAGGTTTTAGAGGCAGGTAATCTAGTGGTCCTAGAGACAAGAAGCTGTGCTACAATCCCGAAGGCATAGAATTTGAGGCCACCAGCTGCTCCGAGGGAGAAGGATGGGAAATCTCCTATGTGATTAATTGCCCCTGAAAATCTACCAGAGGATCAGCTATGGGTTGGTTCCGACTCTATGGTACACAACAACAACAATTGTTAATTGCATGGGAAGAGATTGAGCATCCTTCTCAAGTGGAACTGCTGGTGGATTCGAATCACGAGCCTTTGGGATTCCAGTGCAGTTTCTTACCACTATGCCACCAGAACCTATTACTCTCCATAATCGTGATATTGTTCTTTGAGTTCTGTGTTGCCACTGCAGTAGATTAGCAGATCCAGTAATAAAGCAGTGAAAGCCCTGCAAGAAATGACTGGTGGTAGAATTGGTCTAAGTTCAGGGAGTGCGGGAACATGTTCAACTTTACAGAAATAATGTTTGTGCTGTGAACGTTCTTGATGGGGACTGTTCTCCCTAAAGAAGTTAACAGATGTCTGACGATACTACCCCCACACTGTCCATACTCCTTTTATAGTCCACTTGATGATAAATAATTGCTGTTTTGATAAAATCAAAGGGGCAGAAAATGAGTGACTAAGTATCTTACAAGTCTTGAGCCTTGCAGAATTCTATAGAAGTCAGCACATTATGAAGGGCCAAACAGCAACTTTAACTATGAGCAGTGAAGGAAAGTCATCTCAGAACATTCTGAGAACATGAAGTGAGCAGAAAACCTGAGTAAATAATAAATTATGCAGGCATACTTGCTTTCTGAAAAACAAGATGATAGTAACGCCAGCCAGGTAGCAAACAACTCTGCCACTGCTGATCAAAGAGCCCGAAAGGAATAGAGGCTAAAGCATAATCTAAAAAAACTCATGGCAATCGAGGATTTTATGTGGAGTAAGCAGACTTGCTATTCAGAAAAAAAGATGAATAGAGAAAATGAAAAACATGAACCTAATATAACACTCTGCAGAAGATACAGTAGGAGTCTGGTAAGACATGACCAGATATTTTAGGGATGGGAGAGGAAAGAGAATGTGGACTAATAGTATCTAAAATCATGGAACAAATATCTTAATTACATAGAAAGTGAGAAAAACAGGAACATCCACAGGCTCTACGATGGAGAGAGAACAGAAACAGTATTGATGAGAGAGCCATGAGTATCCCTGGCGGAGGCTCTCTGCCCAGGACCTTGTGACTGTTGGATGTCCTTGAATCAGTTCTAACTCACAGTGACTGTGCCACAGAATTGGCACTGTCTGCTCCTGTGTCATCTCTATGTTGTTTCTGTGCTTGGGCTCATTGTTGACGCTGTTGTGTTAATTCATTTCATTGACAGTCTTGCTTTTCAATGATCCTTTAATTCATCTAGCATGATGTTTCCTGATAACGTGACCAAAGAATAGGAAATGAAGTCTTTTCATCCTCTTTTCTAAACAGCATTCTGACTGCCTTTCATTGAAAGCAGACGTGTTCATTCTTCTGGCAGCCCATGGAATATTCAACATTCTTTGCCAAAAACATAATTTAAATCCTTATTTTTTGTGTGTCTTCCTTATTCACTGCCCAGCTTTCCTGTGCATGGGAGGTGATTTAAAATGAATGGATTGAGAATCATGGTACAATCACTCAATGGAGTACTATGCAGCGCACAGGAGCAGTAACTTTGTAAATTATTACCTAACTTGGGAGGGACTGGAGAGCATTATGCTGAGTGAACTAACTCAGTCCCATATGGATACATATTGTATGGATACATAAGATCGGTATTGTAGGATGAATATAAAGGTCCAGGAGGGATGTGAGAGGCTGGAAGCAGAGGGATGTGGATGTACAGGGGGAAGAGGGAATTAATCATAGGGTCGCACAATTTAATGGGTGGGGATGAGGAAAATTGAAAGAATTTGTTCACATTTGTATTAGAATTTTGTAAATAAACTAATGAAAAGAAACAAAAATAAAATGACATGGCTTGGATCAGGTGCATCTTAGACCTCCACATGGCACCTTTGCTCATCAACACCTTAAAAAGATCCTTTCTAGCAGATTTGCCCAATGCAATTCTTCATTTGATTTCTTGATAGCTGCTACCACAGGTGCTGGTTGTGGACCCAAGTAAAACTAAATCATTGACAGCTTCAACCTTTTATCTGTCACCATGGTGCTTAGCAGTCTAATTATAAGGATTCTTCCCTTTCTTTATGTTAAGGTTTAAGGTTGTAATCCTTTATCTTCATAAAAAAATGTTTCAGATCCTCTTCAATTTCAGGAAGCAATGTTATGATACCTGCATATTGCTGATTGTTAATGATTCTTCCTCTTAGAGGCACCAGTTTAACAGCCTTATGAATGTTCCAAGACGAGGCTCCACGTGACCCATGGTGGAGACTAGAAGTGAGACTTCTGAATGAATTTCTGATCTCTGAAGTGCTAGAGAACTGCCAGAACTTCAGTCTGGGTATAAAAGAGGCCGTGGCACCAGGGATATCATTGCTGATGTCAAATGGATCCTGACTGAAAACAGAAAATGCCAGAAGAATATCTATCTGTCACAAACTGTGGATCACATGGAGAATAAAGATAATCTGAGAGCACTTAATTGTACTCATACAAAACATAATTTTCAAAGCCAGACTCTATGGAGAAGAATGTAGCATCAAGATCGGAGGAAGACTCATTAACAACCTACGTTATGCAGATGATGCAACATTGCTTTCTGAAAGGAGGACAACTTGAAGCACTTGCTGCAGAAGATCAAAGACTACCCACTTCAATATGGATTGCATCTCAATGTCAAGAAAATAAAGGTACTTACCACTGGACCAATAAGCAACATTATGATCGATGGGGGAAGGAGTGAAACTGTCAATTATGGCATCTTACTTGTACCCACAACAATCGACATCCTTGTTGCCAGCAGTTACAAGATTAGGAGATATATTTTGGGGGGCAAGTCCACTTTCAGGAAGCTCTCTAAAATACTGACGATTTATGATGTCAGTTTGAAGACCAAGGTGCATCTGATATAAGCCACAGTCTTATAAATCACTTGCTATGCACCTGAGAGCTGGGCAATAAATAAGGATGACAGAAGAAGAATCAAATCTACACTTTTGAGTCGTGGTGCTGGAGAAGAGTACTCCAACACGAGTACTCAAACAGTTATGGTGTTGGAGAATATCCATGGATTTCCAAAAGAATGAACAGATATGTTTTGGAGAAGGTACAGTCAGGATGTTCCTTGGAAGCAAGGATTTCTCTCTCATGCTTTGGACATGCTGCTAGGAGAGGCTGTTTAGTTGGAAAATGTTATTATGTTTGGAAAGGTGGAAGGCCAGCAAAAGAGAGGATGATCCCAATGAGATGAGTTGACACAGTGACTACAGCAATGGGCTCAAGTGTATCAGAGATGGTGAGGACGGCACAGGAGAGGACAAGGTTCATAAAGTTGCTATGAGTCACATTCAACTTGACAGCACCTAACAACAACAACATCCCTTGAAGAAATGTGAGGCAGAAGGAAAGTTAATATGCCTGATGATAGAGCTCTGGCTTGACCGTGGAGTTAAAGAAAAAAGTTTCCCTAGGAATTCATAAGGAATTCCCTTAGAATTCAAAAGAACAAGCAGATATGTCTTGGAGAAAGTGCAGCCAGAGTGCTCCTTGGAGGCAAAGATGGAGAATATTTGTCTCTAATGCTGTGCTCATGTTGCTGAGAGAGGCTATTCCTTGAGAAGAGACATCATACTTGGAAAGATGGAGTGTCAGTGAAGGAGAGGAAGACCCCAAACAAGGTGGATTGACCTGTGACTTTAACAATGGGCTCATGTGTGTCAGAAATGATGAGGATGGCACAAGATTGAACGGGTTGTTTGTAGGGTCCCTATGAGTCATACATGACTCAACAGCACCTAACAACGAGGAATTCATAAGCATAAGTCTTCCATCCCATAGGAGGAATTTGAAAATACTCTCTTTGTGTGCAGGGAGCCCCAAAGGGAAAATTAATTCCAAGTGCTTCTCACTCAGACATATGCTAGGTACTGAGTAGACACAAATGCAGTCATTCAAGTCGCTCAGATTTCCCAACCAGCAAAGTAAGATCAAATAAAGAATTACCAATAAAACAAAATCCCAGGGGAAGAAGGACATAAAACAAAACAAAACAAAAATAAAATTACTCATATCAAAATATAACAAATAATAATAGAGGAAATAATAATAGGAAAGGCTTGCTCAAAAAGACTTGCTCAAGAATGTTTCAACTACTTTATTCATAATGATCAAAATATTTGGAAGCAACAAAACTGGTCATCCATAATAGAATGGGTTAACAAAGTGTGTTCATTTAATGAAATATTACTCAATAATTAAAAGTAAAGAATGACTCATACACATTACAACATAAATGTAACTAAAAAATATGTTAAACAGAAGAAGATGAGATGAAAGCTATGCACACATTTTCTAATTCTGTTCACATAAAGTTCTAAAGCACACAAAAGCAATCTTGCAGTTAGATGTCATCCAGTCAAGTATGACTCATAGTGACACTATCAATGGTCAGCTTGCACCTTGCCCTGCCTTGTGCCGTCCTCATCATCTCTGACACATTTGAGCCCATTGCTGAGCTCACTTTGTCAAACCATCTCATTGGCGTCTTCCTCTCCTTCTCTGGCCCTCCATCTTTCCAGTTACGATGGCCCTTTCTAAGGAATAGCCTCACCTAGTTACATGTCCAAAGTATGAAAGACAAAGCTTCACTGGCTTTGCCTCCAAGGAGAACTCTGCTGCACTTTTTCCAAGACATATCTATTTACTCTATTGGCAGTTCATGGGGTATTAAGTACTCTTCTCCAGCACCACAGCTCAAAGGCATCAGTTCTTTTTGTTTTAATTGAGAGTTTCTTAAAAATTTATAAAGAACTTGGGTTTCCAGTCTTCCATTGTTGCACATTTTCCTCCCTGCTCTCCTTCCACTCAGATTGCTTTATACTTTGGGGGGGGGGGGGAGTTCTTCCCTTGTTATGCAGTTCCCTCCTCCACCCCAGACGCCTAACTATGCAGCTGGACTCTTGTCATGCCAATCATACCTAATCACATATTTCTTTTATACAGTTCTCTCCCTCATCTGTTTCAATGTTTTGTAGGTTATTTATCCCCCTTTTCTTAGTTTCTCCCCAATCCCCATGTCTGTCCTGTTTTATAACAGTGGCATTATGTCATTTTTGTCTTTTTGTGACTGAGATATTTCCCTCAGCATAATGTCCTCCATGAACACCCATTTTGTAGAATATTTCATGAGTTCTTTGTTTTTCAGTGCTACATAATTTTCCATTGTATGAATATACCACAGCTGCTCTATCCATTCATTTGTTGATGGGCACTTGGGTTGTTTCCAACTTTTTGCTATTGTGAACAAAGCAGCAATAAACATGCATGTGCATATATCTGCTTGGGTGGCAGTTCTGGTTTCTTTAGAGTATATTCCCAGTAGTAGAATTGCTGGATCAAATGGTATTTCTAACTTTTTGAGAAAGCAAAAGGCGTCAATTCTTCTTCTGTCATCCTTATTCACTGTGCAGCTCTGTGATGTGTAGCAGGTGACTGAAAGGTCATGGCCTGAATCAGGAGAACGTTAGTTTTCTAACCAATATCATTGCTCTTCAGAATTTTGGATAGTCCCTTGGCAGCAGACTTCCTAATGCAATATGTCTCCTGACTGCTGGTATCAACGGTGTTCATTGTTGATCCAAATAAATGAAATCATTGACAGCTTCAATTCTTTATCCATCTATCACAATGTTTACTTTTGGTCCTTTAGTGAGGACTTTGATTTCTTGATGTTGAGATGTAATCCATACCAAAAGTTCACTTGCAGCAAGCATTTCATATCCTCTTCCCTTTCAGCAGACATGCGTAATGCAGGTTGTTGGTGAGTCTTCCTCCAACCCTAATGCCAGGATTTTCTTCATTGAGTCCAGTTTCATGAATTATTTGCTCAGCATGCAGAGTCCATAGGTATGGAGAAAGGATACAACCCTGATGCACACTCTTCCTGATTTTAAAAACCGATTCAGAAATAACAAAATATCAGAGAAGAGAAAAACTAATTGGCAAAGTATACAAGATAAATTTCTGAAATTATGTCAATATTCCAGATGTTAATTGACACAGTGGTTTCATAGACATATACAACTGTAAAACTCATGAGTCTGTATGTTTTTAAGACCAAATATTACATAAGACCATTATTGTAAAAATGGAAAGAAAGTTGAACAAGATACTTATAAATGTTCAGAGGGAGAAAAGGAAAGGAGAAATCGGGGTAGAAAAAGGGGGATAGAGGGAAATCACTAGGATAGCAGGGATTAGAAGAAAAAGTGAAGGAATAGGAAAGATTCAAGGAGAACTTAAAAAGATGGGACAATAATAGGCATCGATCAACAGTAATTAATTTTGTAAAATATAATGTACATCAATGATTGTATAAAACACAATGTACACAGATGAAACACAATGTAAATGAAAGATTTTGTAAAACACAAAGTGCATGCATAAAACACAAGGTATGTAAATTATTGTATGCAAACCGATAAAAACATTAAAAACAATTTGTTGTTTTAACTTATATTAATTATACCTCAATAAATATGTGCACAAAGAAATATAAATGACATGGCAGACTCTGAAAATATACTCTTTTAAAGCCAAAGATAATTTCTAGAAAGAAAAATCAAAATCCTTAAGATAAAAAACAAAGTAAGCTTTGCCTCAACTTACAGTTTACATCAGACCAAGCTCTCCAACAAGAACATCTCAAAAAGCAAGATAAAAAAATGTTTTTAAATTTAAAAATATTTTTTCAAATATCAGGGCTAAAAAAATGGTAAGAACTTGAGCTTAGTGGTAAGACAGAAGGGAAGTTCAGAGCTATAAGCCCACCATTCAGTTGTTTTTTATCTCTTAAGGCATTTGCATTTGGTGGCCAGTGGAGAATCTAAAAAGTTGAGAAGAAAATGGCAATAAAGATCAAGAAGCTAAGCAAAGGTTTTGGTACCTCAGAGGCTGAGGAGGAAAAAATAGAACTAAAGATATATCAGAAAGAACAGATTCTTCCAATTACCCTCACCCCCACCCATGAATTAAAATTTTGTAAATAATGTATAATAATAATAATAAAGATATGGCAAAAAAAGAAGGGACTACATTAAATATGCCTACACATTCAGATGGAAGCCAACAAGGGCTACCCTTCTTGAAGCAAGAGTCAAAGTCCCACAAAGAGTAAACTGTAGTGCCAAATCCGTTGAATTTCAAAATGGATTGTGTCTCTGACTATATAGATTATGATAGTTGACAGTACAACTATCTGCTTTTGGAGAATATCATCTAGAGCTTCAGATCACTTCTACAGTTTTTCATGCATAATGTTTGTGATTCGTTTTCAAAAAACAAGTCTAGAATTGACTCCAGTGTCTACTTTGGCTCCTCCACTACATTCGACATGCTCAAGAGGGGTAGGGTTGCCTGGGAGAAACTCCATAAGTTCTAAAAAGTAAAAGGAAGCTTTCAGTTCAAAAATGGAGTAAAAACTTCATGTATATCAGGAATCATTCTTAGAAGATGCAGGAGAAACATGGCAAAAAATATGGCAAAAAGACTACTCACTTGGTTTTGTGGCATTATCCACAAAAAAATCCAGATGACAGGGTCAGCTGCATGAACCAGAAATATGCCATTCCAGGGAAAAAAGGACACATACATAAACTATAATGGTATTTGGGGGAAGATTTTTCCATTTCCACCACCATCATGTAAATTTGGATCACCATTATTTCACTTGTGACATCCTTTAGACATAATATGTCCTTCTATCTCAGAGGAAGAATCCAGCTATCACAATAAAATATATCTTACTGGCAATGTGGGAATCTCTAAATAAAATATTCAAGAATAAAATTGTATAAAAGTTTGAAGTATTGTTGTTAAGCGCCATCGAGTCTCAGGCAACTCATAGTGACCCTATTCTTTCTCCAGGTTCATAGGGTTTCCGGAGGCAAGCTATTTCAGAAGTGGATACCACTCCTACTTCCAAGTTTGTTTTAATCAGGGAGCTCCACCAAACACTGTCCACCATGGGTGACCATTATCGCATTCAGCTTCACAGCAACCATGAATTACCTCTGTAACAGCAAGTGGACATACCAGGGCTATACAACCTAAAAGGATGTTTGACCAAAAACAATTAAAAA
>NW_006399759.1:1280571-1283563 GCF_000299155.1 Elephantulus edwardii | reverse complement strand
TGTCTCATTGTTGTTGTTAAGTGCCGTTAAGTCGTAGGTGACGTATAGCGACCCTATGAACTAAAGACCTGGACACTTGTATACCTTTCATCCTTTCTCTAGGTTCATAGAGTTTCCAGAGGCATAGCATATGAAAATAATAATACAAAGCTTGAATATAAGTAAAAAGCTTTAGACTTCTCTATATACTGGCTAATAATATCTTAAAACTGAATTAATACTTTTGGTACAAGAGTTTTTGCAATATCTAGTTTTGCTATCTAAGGTTACTATTATTAACTTAGTAAAAAACATGTGTTTGTGTCATCTCTCAGATGTGTATACAATTCTAAATTCGCTGAATTGCCCTTAATTTCCTCAAACACAGTTTCTCCCTTGAGTCTTTTCTATTTTATGTTTTTAAATAAAATTTGCTTTTATTAAATATTGATGTCAATATTTCGACTGATGTAAAATCATAGTTTTTTTGTACTATGCCTACTTTCCCGGTGCCTGGTTTCCTTTGCTCTGTGAGTGTTTCAATTCAATTAGGCTTTCTACACTTGACTTTGTGATGCTGTGACTGAGAATCTATATGCCACATTTCATTTCATAGAGTGACTCCCTATTTTCAAGAAAGAATTAAACTCATGCTCACTAGTATTGAGCTGATTCTTATTCACAGTGACCCACCATTGAGTTTCTGAATCTTTAACACTTAAGGGATTCCAAATTGCCAGAGATCTGCAAACATAACGGGCAGATACCGCTTACACAACCAGATCCAATCATAGATGATTAGAGGAAGATTGAAAGAGGAAAAGGGGACTTTCTCCTATTGCCTTTCTCTCTGCTCCCTATTCCACTCTCCTTTGGCAAAACTTC
Source organism: Elephantulus edwardii (assembly GCF_000299155.1). Lineage (NCBI taxonomy): Eukaryota > Metazoa > Chordata > Mammalia > Macroscelidea > Macroscelididae > Elephantulus > Elephantulus edwardii. The sequence continues at coordinate 1,282,699 of NW_006399759.1, read as the reverse complement.
TTCACAGCAGCAGCAGCAGCAGTTCTTGTTATTAACAGAGAAACTGTTATCAGGAGTGGTACCACTGTGGCTGCTGAGTTCAACACGTGGAGTTTACAGCTCAAGCATAACAAACCCCATTGCCCATCCTCAAAGATACCAGAATCCACTATTTGGGACTCCCCCAGTTAGAGGTCTGCATTTCATATCCAAGGGACAATTCCTCTGAACTCTGAGACCCAAGGCATTACTCCTTTCTTGAAAGGCAAGCTTTGACAGCCATTGTGTCTTTCTTCCACATTTATGTAGCCCTAGAGTCAGCTCTACGGGCAGTATGTTGTACATAGAAACAATAGGTACAACAAAGAGAAGCTCTGCCCAATCCTCACTATACTCATGACCTCTGCTGTGCTTAATGAAGCCTATCAGTGCAACCTCTGTGTCAATTCACCTCCTTGAGGGCCTTCCTCTCTTTCACTGATGCAGCATTTTTACCAAGCAAGATGTCGACAACACACCCAAAGTGTAAGATACAGAGTCTCATCATCTTCATGTGTAAGAACGATTCTGCCTACAATACCTCCAAGCAGATTTTATTTGTGTTTTTGGTAGTCCAGGATATATTTGTCAATTGTTGACCCTATTGCAATTCAGCTTCAGTAACTCCACTTTATTACCTTTCTTTCTCAAGATTTAGAGTTGTCATTTGCTTCCTGTATTTGTTATCTCTCTAACAATTGAAAGTTCTTTTCTTTATTGTCAGTCTTCTTGTTGTTGTTGTTATGTGCCATGAGTTTCCCATGACTCAGAGTGACCCTATGTACATCAGCCCTGAACCCTTCCCTATACTGAGCCAATATAATTGTCTCTGACACACCTAATCCCATTTCTCCAATCACGGAGTCAATCTATCTCATCCTGGGTCTTCCTCTCCTGCTCTGTCCCTCCACCCTTCCAAGTATGATGTCCTTCTCCAAGGACTACATGACCAAAGTTTGTGAGAGGAAGCTTCAAAATCCTTATCTCTAGGGAGCAGCCTAGTTTCACTCTCTCCAGGACAGATCTATTTGTTCTCCTGGCAGTTCACAGTATGTTCAATACTCTTCTCCAGCACCATAACTCTAAGGCATAGATTCTTCTTGTCATCCTTTGTCATTGTCCAGCTTTCTGATGCGTAGCAAATAATTGCAAACACCATGACCTGGATCAGGTGCACCTTAGTCTCCAGACTGACATCACTGCTCTTCAGGATTCTGAAGAGGACTTTTCCAATGCAATTCATCTTTTGATTTATCTGACTGCTGGAGCCACCAGTGTGAATTGTGGAACTAAGCAAACTGAAGTTTAATGTATATGTGATTAATAAATCTTCATATTTCCGTCCTCCTCCCCCACCCATCAAATTGTGCAACCCTCACCCATCTGCTTCCACCTTCCCCTCCCTTGGATCCTCATACTCATTCTGTAATAATGGTTTTGTACAGTATTTGTCCTTATGGGACTGATTTAGTTCACTCAGGGAAATGGGAAGGATCTGGTGTGAAAACAATGTATTCAAATTTTGTAAATACTAAAAAATAAAACAAAACAGAAAATAAAATTTGAATACTTCTTTAATACTAGGAGAAATATTCTATTGGTCTAGGAGGATAGGGCTTGGTGGGATTATTTTCTTAATAAAAAATTTTTATGTAAAAAAAAATCTTCAGTTTACCTGTCCATTGTCCCTGGGCACCATGGAAGCCTATAAACAGGTCCAGAGGGGCCCCCTGAAGATAAAAGGCATTGCAAAGTTAGGCATGACCAAGAGAAAGAAGAAAAAGGATAAGGCGAAACTTTTGGAAGCAATGGGAATGAACAAAGAATAAGGAGAAGAAGCGGTGGAGCCTCGACAAGTGAACCCTGGCCCAAGTGGCTTTCAAGAAGATGCAGGAGAAGCAGCAAATGAAAAGGATCCTGAAGAAAACATCAAAAACGCACAAGCAGAGAGTGGAGGACAGGCACCTGAACACAGTGACAGAGCATTATGACATCCCCAAAGTCAGCTGGACCAAGTGGCCTCTCAGACCCTGGGTATAGTGTGGCCTCAAGAAGAAATGGAAGACAAAGTTAGGGTTTATGTCTGGTTCCTGTGGCATTTCACAAAAAT
>NW_006399759.1:1276403-1280446 GCF_000299155.1 Elephantulus edwardii | reverse complement strand
AGGAAGGACTTTCATATCAAATTACCTCATTTAGAATAACTTATTAAAAATCTCTTAAGACTGGGTCCTAAAACAGAAATTTATATCAGGAGTGATGTTAGGTAACAGCTCAGAAAAAGAGAAATTTGAGAGTTGGTTTAAGTATGTAGTTGGGCTTGAGCATATTGTTGAATCCCTTTCCAATGGAAATAATAACCTTGCCATAAGTAACATTTGTAACCTTTACATTTTAAAAAGCAGTTGGTTGTAATGTTTATCTTTCATTTTCTCTGTTAAAATGATATGATATCTGTCAGGAAGCTGATATAGTTTTGCTATAAATGTTTATAAATACATTAATAGCTGATATGCGAAAAAAAACACATTTTTTATCCCTTTTCAAAATTTATTTCTTTTTCAAGAACTGGTTATATTGTTTATGAGGCTAGACTATCTAACTCAGTCAGACAGTCTATTCAAGAACCTCCCTTTAAGGTCACTGAAATTGTATCTTGTGTTAATAAATAAATAAAGAGCTTCTTTTCACAAATAAATAAATGATCAGTCATGTGCAGAAATAAGAATAGGTAATAAAAGCAGACTCAAAGTTGATATAAATATTTGTGTTACCAAACTAACATTTTAGAATAACAGTATCAGAAAATGTAAGATGATAAAGAATAATTCTGGAAAAAAGAATCAATATAAAAAAGACAATGATAGTAGTTGAAAAATAAAATGTCTGAAATTAAGAATATACCAGAATAGAGACAAGAGACAAAAGGCTCAGTCATTGAGAAGAGCGATCAATAGAAAATACCTAGATCGAAATATAAAAACTAAGGGAAAGATTGAAAATCAATAAAATAGTTTGAGATATTTGACCTGAATTTTTTAAAAAGGTTGATTTATTTGCAACTTTGTAATTGGAGTCATAATAAAGAAGATAAAATATAGAGCAGAAAAGACATTTTTTTTAGAAAAGACATTTTAAATGATCTTGGCTGAGGAGCTTCCAAAGCTGATAAAGGATATTGGAATTTGGAAAGTATTGTGAATTTCAAGAAAAATAAGTGCAATAAAAATAAGACTATTATGTAAAAATAGAAACATAACCAGTAAAACGTGTATGAGGGCCCACAAGAAAATGGTGGGAGCAGAGAGGTGAGGATGGGCAGGGAGGAAATCACAGGATCACACAATCTAATGGAGGGAAGAACGGAGTAAAGGAAACGGGAGGGATCTTGCAGGAGACCTGAAAAGATAATGACATTTCTGCAAGACACAATAAAAGGCCTAAAAAATGGGGAAATGTACTTTGTTGAAGGATAGGAAGACTCAATATTGTGAAAATGACAATCCTACCAAAACAATCTACATATTCAATGCAATCCCAATACAGATACCAAATTCATTTTTCAAGAAGATCGAAAGGTTTATTTGGAGAGGAAAGAGACCTCGAATAAGCAAAACACTTCTGAGAAACAAAAATGAAGTGGGACATATAGCACTCCCTGACTTCAAACCCTACTGCACAGCAGTAGTAAACAAAACGGAATGGTGCTGGTATAATGACAGGCACATAGATCAGTGGAACAGAATTGAGAACCCAGGAATAGACCCAGCTATCTATGGTCAACTGATATTAACAAGGAAATAAAACCTATCAAATGGGGAAATGACAACCTCTTCAGCAAACGGTGCTGGCAAAATTGGATTGCTACATGCAGAAAGCTAAAACAGGATCCATATCTCACACCATACACAAAAATCACCTCAAGGTGGATCAGAGACCTGAGAGTAAACTCCAAAACCATAGGAGACAAACTGGAATCAAGCTTAGAAGCCCTATTCTACGGTTTAAAGAAACTGCCAAATACAGCCAGAAATGTACAATCTGAAGAGGATAAAATTGATGAATGGGACCTTCTAAAGATTAAATCCCTGTGTTCATCAAAAACTTTTTCCAACAGGGTGAAAAGAAAGCCTGCTAACTGGGAACAAGCATTTGGCAATACCATCTCAGACAAGGGTCTCATAACAAGTTTACAGAATGCCCCTTTGCCTCCACAAGAAAAAAGATGGAAAACTCAATTACAAAATGGGCAAAAGACATGGAAAGAATTTTCACAGAGGAAGATATTAGGATGGCCAAAAGACATATAAAGAAATGCTCCAAATCACTGGCCATAAGAGGGATGCAAATCAAAACCACAATGAGATACCAACTCAGTAGCAGTAGCAAAGTTTAACAGGACAATAAGTAATAAATGTTGGAAAGGATGTAGTAAGTTAGAACTCTTATACATTGTTGGTGGTATTGTAAAACGGTACAACCACTCTGGAAGGCAGTTTGGCACTTCCTCAAAAAGCAGAATATAGAAATTCTATATGACACACATATTCCATTGCTTGGAATACACCCAAAGGAAATGAGAACTGAAGCTCAAACAGAAACTTGTACACCAATGATCATAGCAGCATTCTTCACCATCGCAAGAACAAGGAAACAGTCCAGATGTCCAACCACAAACAAGTGGATTGAGAAGTTGTGGCACATCCATACAATGGAATACTATGCAGCACATAGGAGCAATGATTTTGTAAATTACTATCTAACTTGGAAGGGACTGGAAAGCATTATGCAGAGTGAACTAACTCAGTCCTAAAAGGACAAATACTGTATAAAACCATTATTGTAGAATGAGTATGAGGATCCAAGGAGGGGAGGGTGGATATGGGAGTGTGATGGGGGTAGTGTGTTACTCATAGGGGTGCACAATTCGATGAACGGGTGGGGTAAAAAAAATGGGAAGGATTGAAAATAAATTGTATTATTAATTTCAAAGAAAATTTACAGGACTTTGGATTTCCATTCATTCATTGTTGCACTTTTCTCCCTGCCCACCCCTCCCCTTGGTACACTCTTCTCTTTGAAAAGTAAAAGAAAAATTCTTTCATTGTTTCACAATCCCTTCCCCCAGGTCCACTCCACTATGCAGCCTTCATTCTGGACTCCTGTCATGACAAAAAAACCTAATCATATATCCCTTTTAAACAGTTTTCTTCTTCATCTGTTTCAATGCAATATAGAATAAATTTTTCCTGTTTTATTAAATTTTATTAATTTTAATGAACATTCATAGAGATTTTGGGTTTCCATTCATTCATTGCTGCACTGCAATATACATTATTTATCCCATCTTTCTTAGTCTCTCTCCAACCCCGAAGTCAGTCCTGTTTTACAACAGTGACACCATGCAGTATTTGTCCTTTTGTGACTGAGATACTTCACTCAGCATAATGTCCTCCAGGGTCACCCATTTTGAAGAATATTGCATGAGTTCCTTGTTTTTCAATGCAGCATAATATTCCATTGTGTGAATATACCACAGCTTCTCTATGCATCCGTTTGTTGATGGGCACTTAGGTTGTTTCCAACTCCTTGCTATTGTGAACAAAGTCGTGAAAAACATGGATGTGCATGGGAAGGATTTTTTGTGAAAAACAATGTATTCAAACTTTGTAAATAAATCAGAATTTTAAAAAAGATGAAGTAATGGTGAGCATAGTTCAATGGTGATTAATTTTATAAACAATGTATGTGAATGATTTTATGAAACACAATGTGAATGAAGTGTGAAACTCAATGTACACAAATTTTGTATGCAAACCAATATAAAGTATTTTTTAAAAAGAGAAAAGAGCACACCTAAGCATGTAAAATTGCTGAAAATGAAATGCAATGAGAAAATGAGCAGAGATAAAAGATATCTTATTGTCAAAGATACAATAAGATTGATAGACTTCTGAAAAGAAAACTAAATTCTAAAGGAGATATTAAAATTCTAGACTTTGTGGTTTAGTGGTAAGAAGCTCCACTGCAATCCCAAAGGCATGCGGTTTGAATCTACCAGCTGTTTCAGAATATAAGAATGGATAATTTCCTCCCACATGGTTTCCTGTCTCTGAACACCCACCGGAGGGTCAGCTATGAGTGGGTTCTGACGTTACAGCATACAATAACACCAAGGCATGTTGTTGTTGTTGTTGTTATGTGCCAT
>NW_006399759.1:1248109-1272291 GCF_000299155.1 Elephantulus edwardii | reverse complement strand
ATATTGAGAAACTAAATTTTATTGTGAATATTTTAACCCACCCTTCTCAGTTATTGACAAGATCAAACAGTCAGATACTATAAAAGTTAGGATTGTTGTTGTTGTTATGTGCCATCGAGTCACTTGCGACTCATAGCGACCCTATGTACAAGAGCCCTAAATGCCATTCTATCCTGTGCCAACCTCACTGTCTCAAATACACTCATTCCCACCACCCCAATCACATAATCTATCCATCTCATCAAGGGTCTTCCTCTCCTGCACTGTCCCTCCACTCTCTTTTCTGTGTAGGTGGCCTAGTGGATAAGAAGTTGTGCTGCTAACTCAAAGGCAGACAGTTCTAATCCATCATTGCTCCTCATGAGAAAGATAAGTAATCTCCTCCTGTGAGATATTACAGCCTCTGAAAATCTGCTAGAGGTTCAGTTCTGACTTGACAGCAGGGAGTTGAGTTTTTGTAGATGCAAGCAACCCAAGCCCAATGCCTGGCCAATGTACCTCATATATAACCACTGTCTGTCTCTCAGAGAAGACTTGCTTGTTATCCTGACGGTGTACTTACCACTCATCTGTAAAGTTTTTATACTAGGGTGGCATGTATGTTGCGGTGATGGTGGAAGCTATGCCCCTAGTATTTCAAATAGCAAGATCAACTACTGTGAATGGGTTTCAGCAAAGCTTCCAGACCAAGACAGACTAAGACTCAGGATTGGCCATCTACTTCTAAAATAATGGACTCTCAAAATCCCTATGGACAACAGTACAGCTTTATCCGATATAATGCAGAAAGATGGAACTCTCAGATTGAAAGGCATTCAAAATATCACTGGGGAAGAGATGTCTTCTCAGAGTAGTGTCTACCTTAATGATTTGGATGGAGCACCTGATACAATCCATGGTCTTTGCAACCATTTGCTATGAGTCAGAGAGCTGGACAATGACTAGGGAGGATAGAAGGAGAATTGATGCCTTTGAGTTGTGGTGTTGGAGAAGACTATTGAATATACCATGACATGTTAAGAAAATGAACAGGTTCATCTTGGAGAGGGTTAAACCAGTCTGCTCCTTGAAGGCAAGGATTCTGAAGCTTCATCTGACATATTTTGAATATGTTGCAAGGCGGGACCAGTCCTTAGAGAAGGACGTCACGCTTGGTAGGGTGGAGGGACAGTGCAGAAGAGGAAGACCCTCAATGAGGTGGACTGATATAGTGACTGGGGTAATGTAGGCGTGTCAGAGACAGTGAGATTGGCACAGGATTAGAGCAGGGTTTAGGTCTATTGTACGTAGGATCACTACAAGTCATAGGTGCCTTGACGGCACATAACAACAACAAAACTTTCACCTATTGATGAAATTTCATTTGTTAATGTGGCAAAACTCAAGAAGAGGAGAAAAAAACAGTTCCATTAATAATTGGAACAGAGAATGTACATAGTAAGAATCTAAGAAAATTAGAAGTTATCACAAATGAGATGGAATGCATAATGATTTACATTTTAGTTATCATTATTGTTGTTGTGTGTCATTGAGTCAAAACCAATTCATAGCTGACCCTCCAGTGGCTTTTCAGAGTCAGTTAATCACATGGGAGGAGATTGTCCATCCTTCTCCTGAGGAACAGCTAATGAATTTGAACAGTGTACTTTTGGGATTACAGCACAGCTTCTTACCACTAGGCCACCAAAATTTCCCTCCTATGCATCAGTGAACTGAAATGGGCTGGAATTGGTCCTTTTCATATGGCTGCTATTCCAACAGTGAAAAATTGAAAAGAAATAATGTTACTTTCATCAACAAAAAGAATATTTCAAGGTTTATCCTCAAGTGTAAGGTTGCCAGTGGTGAAACAAAATTCACATTTACATAAGGAAGGCTTATACTATAATTATTATTCAAATATATGCACCACACTCTAAAGCCAAAGATTCAAATGCAGAAGTTAGAAATAACAACAACAAAAAACAACCTGAGAGTTGGAAAATAAGTCTAACAGAAATGGAATTATTAGTGATTTATTCTTGGAAATAACTTTTTAAAAAAATACAAGCAATGACTCTACACATGGACCTCACTTGATGGGATACACAGCAATCAAATCGACTACATTTGTGCAAGTTGACAGTGGAGAAACTCATATCAGCAGCAAAAGCAAAATGAAGGCCAACTGTGGAGTCATTTGCTCATATGCAAGTTCAAATTGAATCCTAAAACTATTAAAATAAGTCCAGGAGAGCCAAAATATGACCTTGGGCATATCTCAGATGAAATTGAAAGTCATCTAAGGAACAGATTTGATGCAATGAACACCAAGAGACAAATACCAGATGAGTTGTGGCTATGACATAAATGACATCATCAGAAAAGATTAAAATGGATGTTAGAAGAGACTCTGAAACTTGATCTTCAACATAGAAAAGCTAAAGCATAATAAAATAAGAGAGCTGAACTGAAATTTTAAAGTTGTTGTTGTTGTGTTATGTCAAATCAGAACGACCCAACCAGCAACCTTCCAATGAGTTTTCAGAGGCAGTTAAATGCACGGGAAGAAATTATACTTCTTTCTCCCAAAGGAACCACTGGTGGTTTTGAACTGCTTTGTGTTTGGTATTTCACCACAGCTTCTTGTCACTGGGCCACCAGAGTGCAACTTGAAAAGACAAAGTATTATAATAAAACATGTAAAGATTTGAAGTTAGAAAACCAAAAGGGAAGAACACACTCAACATTTCTCAAGCTGAAAGAACTGAAGAGCAAACTCAAGCCTTGAATTTCAATTCTAAAGGATTGTACAGGCAAAATACTGAATGACCCAGGGAGTATCAAAAGAAGATGGGAAGAATTCCCAGAATAACTACACCAAAAAGAATCTGTCTACCTCGAATCATTTAAAAAAAATGCATGTGATCAAGGAGCGATGGTACTGAAGGAAGAAGTCCAAGCCGCATTAGGACACTGGCCAAAGCAGTTTCAAGAAATGATAGAATACCTTCTATGCGCTCACTCATCTATGCCAAGAAATGTGAAAGACAGTTACTTGGGCAAATGTTTAAATAAGATCCATAATTGAGCCGATTCCATAGTAAACTAATTGAATAGAACATAGTTTTTGTTATGCGTTGTTGAGTCACTAGCAACTGAGAGCAACTCTATGAAAAACAGCCCTAAAACCTGCTCTATCCTGTGCCAATCTTGTCTTTGACACACCCTCATTACTCCTCTCTTGTGCTGTCCCTCCACATTTTCAAGCATGATGTCCGTCTCCAAGGACTGATTCCTCCTTGCAACATGTCCCAAGTATGTCAGACGAAGTTTAGAATCCTTGTCTCCAAGGAGCAACCTGGTGGTTTTAACCTCTCTAGAACAAACTTGTTTCTTCTCCTGGCAGTCCATGATCTATTCAATACTCTTTTCCAGCACCACAGCTCAAAAGCATCAATTCTCCTTCTATCATCCCTAGTCATTGTACAGCTCCCTGATACATAGCAAGTAATTGCAAAGATTATGGCCTGGATAAGGAGCACCTTAATCCCCAGACTGACATTGTTGCTTTTCAGTATTTTGGAGAGGACCTTGACAGCAGACTTTCCCAGTGCAGTTTGTCTTTTGATTTCCTGCTGCTCATACCGAGAATGTTGATTGTGGAGCCAAGAAAATTAAAGCTGTTAACAATCTCAATCTCTTCACCACCTTTCATAATGCTGCCAATCGTCCTAGTGGTGAGAATCTTGGTTTTCTTGATGTTGCCAGCAGGCACTTCAGGTCCTCCTCAGTTTCAGCAAGCAGGCTTGTGTCATCTGCATAATGCGGATTGCTGATGAATCTTCCTCCAATCTTGATGCCAAACTCCTCCTCATAGAGCCCAGGCTCCTATATGGTCTGTTCTGCATATAGATTGAAAAGGTATGGGGACAGAATACATCCCTGGTGTACACCCTTCCCGATTTTAAACCATTCAGTATTTCCTGCATCTGTCCTGATGACTGCCTCCTGGTCCAAGTATAGGTTTCACATAAACACAATCAAATGTCATTACTATTAAATGCAAATATAATCTTACTGAAGATTATTTTTAAGTGGCCGAAGCAGTACATAGGAAACTGCCAGAAATCCAATTTGGATTCAGAAAAGGTCATGGAGCAAATGATCTCATTGCTGATGTCAGATGGATTTTAGCTGAAAGCAGAGAATGTAAAAAAGGTTTTTACTTATGTTTTATTAATTATGCAAAGGCATTTGACTATGTGGATCATAATAAATTATGACTGACATTGAGAAAATTGGAAATTACAGAATAATTAATTGTGCTCATGCAAAACTTGCAAGTAGCAGTAATTTGAACAGAACAAAGAAATATTGCATAGTTTAACATCACAAAAGGATACACTGCATTGGGTAAATCTGTTTTGGTTGGTGAATTTATTTGAATAATACTGTATCAACAGGACTTCTTGTTGTGCACCGAGATAGTATCCTATCACTTGCAGGATTCTACTTCAGGAAAGATTTTTTAAATACACCTTACAAAAAATACTAGCTTATTTACAAAATTCAAATACATTGTTTTTCAGAAAAGATTCTTCCAATTTCCTTCACCTCTTCATCAAATTGTACAACCTCATTATTAATTTTCACACACACACACACATCCTCATCCCACTGTCCCCACCACCACCACCGTTAGATCTTTATAGTCATTCTACAATAATGGTTTTATACAATATCTGTTCTTGTGTGACTGAGTTAGTTCGCTCAGCATAATGCTCTCCATATTACCTCCCAAGTTAGGTCATAATTTACAAAATTATTGCTCCTGCATGTTGCATAATATTCCATTGTATGAATGTACTATAATTTGTCAATCCATTCAATTGTGGTTAGATAGCTGGGCTGTTTCCAGGTTCTTGTGATGGTGAATAATGCTGCAATGAACATTGATGTACAAATCTTGGCTTGTGCCTCAGTTATCATTTTCCTAGGGTATATTCCAAGCGGTAGAAAAGCTGGGTCATATGGAATTTCTGTGTTCAGCTTTCTGAGGAAGCGCCAAACTGCCCTCCAGAGTGGTTGTAACATTTCACAATCCCACTAACAATGTATAAGAATTGCTAGCTCACCACATCCTCTCTAACATTTATTGCTTGCTGTCCTGTTAAACTTTGCTACTGTTACTGGAGTGAGATGTTATCTTATTGTGGTTTTGATTTGCATCTCTCTTATTACCTGTGATTTGAAGCATTTCTTCATGTGTCTGTTAGCCATTAGAATATGTTCCTCTGTGAAAATTCTTTCCATGTCTTTTGCCCATTTTGTACTTGTGTTATCAGCCTTTTTCTTGTGGAGGCCCAGGAGTAAATACACTTTCTGACAATGGATGACACACCATTCCTTTTCAATCAGTAATTTGTCATAGTAAATTCTGTGCTTTTTCCGATTCAAAATGGTCAATACCAGTCTATATCAGCTCAAGTATGCCTAGGATGTAAAATTTTATGCTTTCCATTTCATTTTTACAGCTTTCCCACTTCTTACATTCTGTATTCCAATTATTAATCACTGTTTGAAGATATTTCTCTTCATTTTGAGTCTTAATCACATTAGCAAATGAAGATGCCTCATTTCAGTGCAAGCTTTGTTCCAACTGCATCATTCCTGTAGTTTCTACTTTGAAGACATAGCTCTTTCTCAGTGTCATTTTGAGTGCTTCACAGTCTGAGGGGGTCATTATCCATAGGGTTTTCAAAGACCTATTATTTCAGAAGTGAATATCCTGTCCTTCCACTTAGTCTATTTTAGTCTGGAAGTTCCACTGACAGTTGTCCGCTATAGAAGATGCTCGTGTCACTTGAAATATTGGTGACATAACTTCCAGCATCACAGCAATATGTAAGATATCACAGTGTGGCAAACTGTCAGAAGAGTAATGGCCAAGTAAAATAGGAACAAGATATTTAAGAGTGTTTACAGGGGAGTAAAGCCAATGATTGATGATGAAGAGTGAAAGAGAATGTAAGAGAGGCAGTAAACTAAAAGTACATAGTGTGGATTTGAAGTTACGAGAAGTTAGACGATTATTAGAGTACTACTATACGAGCGAGCCCTGGTAGCAAAATGGTTCAAGAATTCAGCTCCTAATAAAAAAATCAGAAGGGGAGTGTGTCAGGGATGCATCTTATCTCCATACCTTTTTAATCTATATGCAGAACAGATCATTTGGGAGGATAGGTTTTATGAAGAGGACTGTGGCATCAAGAGTGGAGGAAGACTCACAACCTACGTTATGCAGATGACACAACCTTGTTTGCTGAAACTGAGAAAGACCTGAAACTCTTGCTGCAGAAAGTCAAAGATTGTAGTCTTCAATGTTAATTGAAGCTCAACATCAAGAAGACAAAGATTCTCACCACTGAGATTCTTCTTCTCACTGAGCCAATTGGCAGCACTGTAAGGAAAGAAGAGACTGGAATTGTTAACGATTACAGCTAGCTCAGCTCCACAATCAACACTCTTGGAACCAGCAGTTAGGAAACCAAAAGACTAATTCCACTAGGTAAATCTGCTGTTAAAGAACTTTCCAGAGTACTGAGAAGCAATGATGTCAGTCTAGAGATTAAGGTGGGTCTGATCCAGTCCATGGTGTTCACAAGAGAGCTGGATAATGTCTAAGGCTGTTAAAAGAAGAATTTGATGTCTTTTATTTGTGGTGCTGAAGAAGAGTCTTAAATATACCATGAACCACCAAGAAGTGAAAAAGATATGTCTTGTAGAGAATAAAACCAAGTTTCTCCTTGAAGGCTAGGATTTTGAAGCTCCGTCTTACATACTTCAGGCATGTGGCCAGAAAGGACTGATCCTTGGAGAAAATATCATGCTTAGAAGGGTGGAGGGACAGCACAGGAGAGTAAAACCCTGGATGAAATGGATTGATTTAATAACTGGAGCAATGAGAGTAGGTGTATTGGAGTCAGCGAGACCAGCTCATGACAGAGGAGGCTTCAGAGCTATTTACTGTACATAGGATCGCAATGAGTTGCAGGAAACTCAATGGCAAAGAACAACAATAACAAAGAAAAAGTTGAGCCTACCAGTTGCTCTGAAGGAGAAAAATAAGACAATCTGCTCTCATAAAGATTTAGTGCCTTGTAAAACCCTCTGGGAAATTCAACTCTTCACTACATGCTATGAGTTGGAATACAGTGGACAACTAAAGATCCTATTAATGTGTTGAAAATATAAGTTACAAACTTGGATGGGACACTTGCAAACCACATATTTGACAAATAACTAGTGTCTAGAATATGTAACCCAATCAAAGTCACTCCCATTGAGTTGGTTCCCACAAAGTGATGCTGCAAGACAGAGAAGAGAGAGAATTGCTCTACTGGGTTTTCAAGAGACTGTGAATCTTTGTAGAAGCAAACTGCCACGTCTTTCTCTCAGTATTCAACAATATTGTTGTTATTGCTTTTGTTGTTGTTATGTGTCATCAAGTCGTTTGTGTCTCATAGCGATCCTATGTAAAACAGTCCTAAACCCTGCTCTATCCCTTGCCAATCTCACTGTCTCCAACACGCCTATCCCCATTACCCCAGTGATGGAATCAATCCATCTCATCCAGGGTCTTCCTTTCCTGTGCCAGCCCTCCGCTTTCCCAAGCATGATGTCCCTCTCCAAGGACTGATTCCACCTTGCAACATGTGCAGAGTATGTCAGAAGAAGCTTCAGAATCCTTGCCTCCAAGGAGCAGCCTGGCTTCATCCTCTCCAGGATGAAATTGTTTGTTCTCCTATCAGTCAATGGTATATTTAGTACTTTTCTCCAACACCAAAGCTCAAAGGCATCAACTCTCCTTCTATCATCCCTACGCATTGTCCAGCTCTCTGAAGCACAGTAAGTAATGGCAAAGACCATAGCCTGTATCAGATGCACCTTAGTCTCCAGACTGACATCGTTGCACCTCAGTACCTTGGAGAGGTCTCTGACAGCAGACTTTCCCAATGCATTTTGTCTTTTAATTTCCTGGCTGCTGGAAACAATAGAAATTGTAAAAAACAAGCAGCAACAACAAAAAACCTCCCGCAAAAACTCAGGACTAAAAAAGGAAACAAATAATCTCAATTTTAAAAATTAAAAATACAAGAAACATTTCACTGAAGAGGCTATACAAAAGAGATTTCTGGTGACAATAGGGAGTTTTAGTGGTGTATTTGTTTGTTTGTTTCCTTAGCAGTCCATGATACCCTCAGCATTCTTCTCCAACACCAAAGCTCAAAAACATCAATTCTCCTTCTATCCTCCCTGGTCATTGTCCAGCGCTCTGATGCATAACAAGTGATTGCAAAGACCATGGCCTGTACCAGATGCACCTTAGTCTACAGAGACACACTGTTGCTCTTCAGTACTTTAGATAGGTCCCTAACAGCAGACTTCCCCATCCCAATACATCTTTTAATTTCCTGGCTGCTGGTGCCAAGAGTGTTGATTGTGGAGTCAAGCAGACTAAAGCTGTGAACAATCTCAATATCTTCATCATCCATTCTGATGCTGCCAATTGGTCCAGTGGTGAGAATCTTTGCCTTCTTGGCATTGAGCTTCAATCCATATTGAAGGCTGCAGTCTTTGACCCTCAGCAGCAAGAGTTTCAGGTCCTCCTCAGTTTCAGCAAGCAGGGTTGTGTCATCTGCATAACGCAGGTTGTTGATAGATCTTCCACCAATCCTGATGCTGCATTTCTCCTCATAGAGGCCAGCCTCCTGGATGATCTGTTCTGCATACAGGTTGAAAAGGTATAGAGACAGGACACATCCCTGGTGTACGCCCTTCCCAATTTTGCAGTGTTTCCTTCCTCTGTTCTGACGACTGCCTCTTGGTTCAAGTATAAGTTTTGCATTAGCATGATCAAGTATTCTGGGATTCCCATTATTCTCAGAGTCAGCCACAGTTTGTTATGGTCCACACAGTAAAATGCCTTTGCATAATCAATGAAACACAGATAGACATTCCTCTGGTACTCCTTGCTTTCAGCCAAGATCCATCTAACATTAGCTACAATATCCCTAGTACCATGACCCCTTCTAAATCCAGCCTGGACTTCTGGCAGTTCTCTGCTGATGTGCTGTTCCAGTCATTTTTGGATAATCTTCAGCAGAATCTTGCTTGCATGTGAAATCAACGATAGTGTTCTATAGTTTCCACACTCTGTTGGGTCACCTTTTTTTGGAATGGGAACAAATATAGATCTCTTCCAGTCAGATGGCCAAGTGGTTGTTCTCCAGATTTCTTGACACAAGCAAATTCACTTTTCAAGGAAATTGAAAGGAAAATTGTAAAATTTATTTGGAGAGGAAAGAGACCCAGAATAAGCAAAACATTTCTGAAAAACAAAAATGAAGTGACCTTAAACCTACCTTAACCTTAAACCTCCCTGACCTTAAACCTACTACTCAGCTGTAGTAACCAAAACACCATAGTACTGGTACAATGACAGGCATATAAATCAATGGAGCAGAATTGAGAACCCAGAAATAGACTTAGCTATCTATGGTCAACTGATATTCGACAAGGAAATCAAAGCTATCAAATGAAGAAATAACAACCTCTTCAACAAACATTGCCAACAAAACTGGACTGCTACCTGCAGAAAGCTGAGACAGGATCCATACATCTCACACCATACCAAAAAAAAAAAAAAAAAAATCAACTCTAGGTGAATCAGAGACCTTGGGAGTAAAGCCTAAAACCATAAAGTTCTTCAGAAATGAGCTGGGATCAAGATTAGGCCTAGTCTACAATATAAAGAGACAGTCAAATACAGTAAAAAATGCACAATATGGAGAGAATAAAATTAAAGAATGGGACTTTCTAAACATTAAATCCCTGTGTGCATCAAAAACTTTTCCCAAAGAAGTGAAAAGAAAACCTACCACCTGGGAACAAACATTTGTCGATATCCGCCCAAACAAGAGTCTCATAATGGAAGTTTACAGAGTACTCCAGACCTTCACAAGAAAATGACTGATAACCCAATTACAAAATGAGCAAAAGACATGGAAAGAATTTTCACAGAGGAAGATATTCGAATGGCCAACAGACACATAATCACTGGTAATAACAGAGATGCAAATCAAAACCACAATGAGGTACCATCTCACTCCAGTAACACTGGCAAAGTTTAACAAGACGGCAAGTAATAAATGTTGGAGAGGATGTGGCGAGATAGGAACTCATATATATTGTTGGTGGGATTGTAATACGGAAAGCAGTTTGGTGCTTCCTCAAAAAGCTGAACATAGAAATTCCATATGATTCTGAGGGGACAGCATAAACCCCATTTTTTAAAACTATATTAATTTTTTTTATTGTATTATTTCTATGCGTACCGTCAAATCAAATCTGACTGGTACAGGAGGAGATTGCCTCCCCCTTCTCCAGCAGAGCATCTGGTGGATTTGAACCACGTATCTCTGGGATTGCAGTACAGCGTTTTGCCACTAGGCCACCAGAGCTCCCTTAAACCCCATTTTTTATAAACTCCCATTAATAGCAGAAGAAGAAGCGGGCTATAAAAATTCTTAGCTTAAGGCAAACACAAATGCCCCGGGGTAAAGTCTTATCTGTCCTTGCAAAGTAAAGAATTAACTAGTGTCTATTTGACACAAAAGAGTAAAGGAGGGCAAAGTAGCCAGCCTATCAAAAGCTGACTGATCCCCCAACCCACCAACCACGATCTCAATATCCCTGCCCCGACAGTGGCACCCAGGAAAGCCATAAAAGCAATTGTGGAGGGGGACTCGGGGCATTTTCCCTCGCCACCTTCTTACTGAGGGAGAAAGTCTCCACATGTGGAATTTAATAAATGCTCTTGAATTTTCATACGTGTGGTTGGATATCCTTTGAGGGGCATTTCGTGGGCAGAACAATTCAGCTATTCCACTGCTTGGAATATACCTCAAGAAAATGACAACTGAGGCACAGAGACTTGTACATCAATGGTCATAACAGCATTATTCACCATCGCAAGAACAGGGAAACAGACCAGATGTCCAACCATAATCGAATGGATTGAGAAATTATGATACATTTACACAATGGAATACTGCACAATACACAGGAGCAATGATTTTGTAATTTACTGCCTACCTTGGGACGGACTGGAGAGCATTATGCTGAGTGAACTAACTCAGTACCACAAGGACAAATATTGTATAAAATCATTATTGTGGAAAGAGTATGAGGATTGGGGGGTAGCAGGGCGAGGGTGGAAGCAGAGGAGTGAGGATGGGCAGAGGAGGGAGGTTAATCATAGGGTCACACAATTTGATGGGTAGGTGTGGTGAAGGAAATGGAAAAGGTCCAGTGTGAAAGACAATGTATTTGAAGTTTGTAAATAAGCCAGTGTGTGTGTGTATAAATTGGAAGCAGGAGTGGCATCCACTTCCTAAACAACATGCCTCCAAAAATTCTATGAACTTTGATAAATGTTGATAGTTGTGGAGGTGCTTCAGGCCTTTTGTTCATAGAGTTGCTATGAGTCATGATTGATCCAAAGGCAATCAACAATATATATAAAAAGAACATAAGTGAACATAGTAATACTCTTGTTTCTGTTTCTGATAGTTAGACTGATAAAATCATGAAGACAACCGTCATCTAGGCCTAGAAGAAAGGGCACATTGAGCTTCATTGCACTACCTATAATTTGATTATTGAGCGAAAGGACCAAAAGTGGTCCTGGAGCCTCCACTTGTGCTACAATCTAGAACTCTTGGCATTAGTGCAAAGGGTCTACTTTTGCACGCATCAACTTCTTGCTACCTCCAGCCCTCTGAAAGCTAGGGCAGTGACTTACCGCTAATTAAGGGTTCAGAATGTCAGTCATGGTCAGAGAAGTGATGAGGAGCTGCTTGAGCAAGCCAAGTAGGCTCCATTCTTTGAGAACTAGAGCCTGAGCAAAAATGGATCTTATCTCAAGAGTCCACTTCCATCAAAGTTCAAGGACTTTTTCCACAGGAGAAACTCTCAGGTCAATACACTCAAAGAAAAGCCCAGAGGCAATGTTTAAGTGCTGAGTGAAATTTTAACTTGCAATAAAGCATAATGCAAGAAAGTGTGCTTTCATAACCACTGGCATTCCAGAACAAATAGAGAAATCTGTACTTGTGGCTCAAATTATTAACACAGCAGTTAATTTTGGTTCTATAGTGTTTGAGTTCTTTTGACAAAATACATCATTTTCTTCCTTATCTCAGGATGTAGCATTTTTTTAAATAGCCTTGTAATTCAGAGCTTATCTCTCAAAATGAAAGGCTTTTGTAAAGGTAAATCTTTCCTTCCTCTAATTATAGAGATATATTCTAAGTTAGAAAGGCTAAACTAGGCTGAGGGCAAAAATTACAGCTTCACTTTTTGAAAGCTAAATCTTCATAGAAAAGCAAACAATGCTTTAAAAAAAAGTAGCAGATGCTGTGAATGAATTGTCCCTTAGAAACCTGCCTATACACACCAAAGGCTGTAACTCGACTTTCCCTGTCATGGGACTTCCCCTGACACCAGGACAATGTTCATTCTCCACAAAGCAAAGAGGAAGTGTCTGAGAGATAATGTCCCAGAAATAGCCCTCAAACAAGTGGAGAGGAAGTGACTATAGAGTGGTGGGCAAATGCACCAGATTCTTCATCATTTGAAAGAAGTAGCTATGCTGTTGTTGGGTGCCATCAAGTTGACTATGATTCATAGCTCTGAACCTTGCCCTATCTTGTACCATCATCATGATCTCTGTCATGTTCAAGTCCATTGTGGTCGTTACTGTGTCAGTCCATGTCGTGGAGAGTCTTTTTCTTTTTCACTGACCCTCTACCTTTACCTTTACCAGCACGATGTCTCTCTACGAAGACTGGTTCCTTCTAGAAATGCCCAAAATAAGTGAGACAAAGATTCACCATCCTTGCTTCTAAGGAGCACTCTGATTGAACTTCCTTCAAGACAGATTTGGTTTTTCCTTCGGCAGTCCATTGGATATTCAATACTCTTTGCCAACACCATGATTCAAAGGCATCGATTCTTCTTCTGTCATTCTTATTCACACTCCAATTATCAGATGCAAAGGAAGCAATTGGAAAGAAATAAAAGATGGCTTGTATCAGGTGTATGTTAGTCTTTAAACTGACATTCTTACTCTTTAACACCTTGAAGAGGTCTTGACAGCAGAAATAGCTGTTGTTGTTATTGTTGTTGTTGGGTGTTGTCGAGTCAAATATGACTCATAGCGACCCTATGAATAAAAGATCTGAACCCTGTTCTATCCTGTACCATCCTCACACCTCCTGACACACAAGAGCCCATTATAGCAGTTACCATGTCAGTCCATTTATTTGAGGGTCTTTCTCTCTTTCACTGACCCTCAACCCTTCCCAGCATCATGTCACTCTCCAAGGAATAGCCCCACCTAACAATATGCCCAAAATATGTGTTATAATTGTAAAGTATGTAAGATAACTACATTATATGTAATATGGTGGTGGTAGTACTAATATCAGAACTTTTATATCTTCAGGGTAGATAATAACTAAGATCTGCCCAAAGCTACTCTTTATGAGATGCATCCACCACTCTCTAACCTTTCTTCCCAACTCTTAACACCAGCCATCACTCCCATGGCACACTCTATTTCTCTTCTGGGTTCAATAGTCCAATGCAATGGCTGCACAGAACTCATTGACCTTATTGTAATCACCATTTTAGACACAGTGTAAGTTTAGTGATTTATAAAGGAAGCAACAGAGTATAACTCATGCTCAGAATCAACAAGTTACAATTAAAAATTAGGATCAGGAAGCAAACTCTAGAAGGTCCTCTGAAGTCGAGAGCACATGCCTTTCTTCTCCAGTGCATGACGGTTATTTCCAATCCTCTCAGCTATGCAGGCCTCATCTCAGCCCCCTCAGGACAAGCTTCCTCTCAGGCAAACAATACAAGGAATTTTATAGTTTGAGGAGTCAAGCTTTAAATTCATTTTTGGTTTCGTGGTTTAAAAAAAAATTTTAATCCAAGTAAGATGCCTGTACTGGTTCTTCTTTTTCTGTGTTTTCAATCACAACTAACTCTCTCTCTCTCTCTCTCTCTCCTCTTAGTTAGAACTAATCCCCAATTGTCCACAGTGATAACTTGCTTGATAATTAACTCTATATTTTCTTCCCTCTCATCGCTGGTTTGGTTCTTGACTCTTCTGAATGTTTGTTAATATTGTCTCTCAAATAAAGTCTTGTCTCAGAGTCCCTTTCTGGGGAGAAACACACACAAAGACAATGAACACATCGCAGAGGCATAGAAGCACATATACGAAAACAGGAAAGACTCTCAGAGGTCATTTAGACTCTTTCCAACTTGTTAATATGTAAGCTGGAGTCCCGAGAGCTTAATGTTAATGGCAGAGTTAGTGAGGGTAGTAAAAATACAGTGCTGCCTGGTAAGAAGGAGCTAACAAAGACTTCGAGGAAGCAGGCATGAAAACTCAAATCTCAGAGCTTATTTTCAGTCAGTTAAGCTTTGATTGTGTTTGTATTTCAGTCTAGGAATATATATAGGCAATTACATAATTATAGTCTTAGTAAATATAATTGATAAAGTAGTTATTTTCCTCATGCTGATATCAATTCACTTCTGTATCAAACTGCCTGCTTAAGAAATTCCTGGCTCATGCTTAAAGAAAGAAATGAAAAAGAGGATAAATGGTTTACTCACAGGACTCAAGGGCATTTCAGAAAGACTGTTCAAACATAGTTGAAGGGGATTCAGCAGAGCAATAGAAGGGTATCATTCACGTCCACCTGAGACTGTGCTGTTCATCCCCCAGGCTGTGAGAAGATGTGGATTTGTGGCTATCTTTGTGGTTAATACCCACTGCGGGAGCAACTCTTTGTAGTTATCTGTCTGTAAAAAGTATATCTTTACAATGAAAACTCAAGACATATCCTAATACTGCTAGCTTGCAGAGAGTACTGGAAGGGATCTTGACTGCTTTAAGAAGTAAATCTAAGTTCACATGTCAGTGTGCCATTCACTAGGAGCCAAGTCACCCAAACTTACTGAGCCTTTGTTTTCTTATCTGGAAAATGGGGTAATTTCTAACCGACCCATTTTCTAGGATTGTAATGATGAGTGCAAGGTCCAGGAGAATAGTGAATGTGTCTATCTTGTCCATTTTTTTTAACCTTTGTGGTTTTCACAGCATCACATTCATTTACTATGAGTAAACATGGATATAAGCATTGTAAAAAGAATAGATGCAACATAACGGTAGCCAAGTCTGACTTCTACCCAGTTCATACAGAGCAACTATCCCCATCAATAATATCCATATCAGCAGATAGCTGCTTGGTCCAACGTGCTATGCACTCCCCACGCTCCTGCACCTATTTCTTCCAATCACTGGGTCCACGTTCATTATTGACTCACAGACTTACTCATATGGGGAGACAAAGAATATCATCAATACAAATCCAATTTTAGTCCAATAGTACCAAGTCATATTAACCATTAGGCATAATTCCTCAATTAGTGAAAGTCCTGGTTTCAGTTCAGCAGCACAAAAGCAAGAAACCTCTAGTTTCCTCAATAATCCAGCAAACTATCTCAGAGCAGTTACAAGTCAATTTTTCCAGGTTTTAGTTCAAGAAGTAAAACCTTTAATTGTGAGTGTATGTCCATAGTTCCTCTGATTATACCTTGCCACCATCTCTTCACAGTAGTGTCACAGTACCTTCACTCTCTTGCTACCACAGTCATCACCATTTTTCACAATGTGGAAAGCACACACCATTACACAGCCTGCACAGTTGTTGATGATTTGCAAGACCATATGTTCCAGTTAAGGTAAATGGAGACCAACACAGTGGCCAGACAAGCCAATTTTCAAGGGTTCTGACACACCTAGCATATACTGGTAACTAAATAAAGGCTTGAATAGATAGAATGTGAAATTAAAGTAGAATGTACTAAGTGAATGTTAAAGGTAATCTGTGTTCCTTTTTTAAATCCAGCATCTCTCTTTTGTCCCTCATTTGTATTGTTGCTCACAATTGAGCATGATGAGACATCATCACAGGCACTTTATCTATGCTGTTAAAAGTTATCTATCCCTGGAGAAGGAAATTATGCAATAAAAAAAGAAAAAGACTTCCAACGATATGGATCCAGACAAAGCAATGGTTGTGAAGATGGTACAGAACCTGCAATCAGTTCATTCTATTATAAATACAAGTCATTACAAGTCAGAAGTAACTCTACAGCTCCTACCAACAACAATTGTTACTCCAGCAATATCTCTGTAACCAACCTACACTTTAACCTAAAAGTTTCCACCACACCTCCCTTGCCACTGGAATATCACCAAATATTCTGGTAACCAACCCTCAGGCCAAAACAACAAATTATTTCTACATTTGCTAGTACAGTTAAGATCACCACTGCCCCAGACTAAACTGCTTCACAATACATCCAAAATCTTTCAAAAAACTCAAACCCACACATCCAGAAATTTCTCCAACAGGAGGGGAAGCCACAGATTGGGGGAAAATATTTGGTAATGACATGTCAGATAAAGGACTTGTATCTAGAATCTATAAAATACTCAAGCATCAAAACAAAATAAAGGTGAACAATCCAATTTAAAAATGGGTACAGGATATGAATAGACATTTCACCAAAGAAGACATTCAGATGGCAAACAAACACATGAATAAATGTTCAAAATCCCTAGCTGTAAGAGAGATGCAAATCAAAACAACTATGAGATATCATCTCACCCCAGTAAAAATAGCAAAATTTAACAGAACAGCAAACAACAAATGCTATTGAGGTTGTGGAGAAATGGGAACTCTTATTCATTGTTGGTGGGAGTATAAAATGATGCAACCAATATGGAAGGCAGTATTTCCAAAAGTTGCAAATAGAAATACCATTTAATGCAGCAATTCTACTACTGGGAATATACCCTAAAGAAACCAGAACTCCCACCCAAGCAGATATATGCAAACCCATGTTTATTGCTGCTTTATTCACAATAGCAAAGAGTTAGAAACAACTCAAGTGCCCATCAACAAACGGATGGATAGAGAAGCTGTGGTATATTCACACAATGGAATACTACATTGCATTGAAAAACAAGGAACTTATGAATTACTCATGAATGGGTGACTCTGGAAGACGTTACTGAGTGAAATATCTCAGTCACAAAAGGACAAATATTGCATAATGCCACTGTTGTAAAGTGGGACTGGCATTGGGGTTGGAGGGAAACTAAGAAATGTGGGGATAAATAATGTATGCTGTATTGAAACAGATGAGGGCAAGAACTGTTTAGGAGGTGACTACTATATGATTAAGTATTATTGTCATGACAAGAGACCAGAATGGAAGCTGTATAGTGGAGTGGGGGTGAGGGGAATTGTATAACAATGAAATAAATTTTTTTTTTGTTTGTGTTTTTTTTTTACTTTTCAAAGAGAGAAGTGCTCTGGGAGGAGGAGTGGGCAGGGAGAAAAGTGTACAACAATGAATGAGTGGAAATCTAAAGTCTGTGTAAACTTCCATTAACATTAATTTTTTAAAAAGAAAATAAAAATTTACAAAAGGAAAAAAAAAACACAAAAACTCAAACACATTGCCATCAAGTCAGAACTGACAGTTGACCCTCCAGTGAATTTTCAAGGAGCTGTAAATTGCTCAGGAAGATTGCCCGTCTTTGTCCCTTGGAACCACTGGTGGATCCAAACTGGCAAAACTGTACCTTAATGGGGTTAGCAGCATAATTTTCTACAGACTATGCTATCAAAGCTCCCTCCATCTTTGTTGCTGTTGTTAGGTGCCACCGAGTAGAGTAGGGCCCATAGTAACCCTAAGAACAACAGATTTGAATCCTGTCCTATCTCGTGCCATCCTCACAATCTCTGACACACACCAGCCATTACAGCAATTACTATGTCAATTCAACTGGTTGAGGGTCTTTCTCTCTCTCTTTAATTGACCCTCAACCTTTTCAAGCATGATGTCCATCTCCAGGGAATAGCCTCACCTAGCAATATGCCCAAGGTTTCTGAGATGAATCTTTATTGTCTTTGCCTCCAGGAAATACTCTGGATGCACATTCTCTAAAACATACTTATTTGTTCTTTGACAGTCTATGGGATATTTAGTACTGTTCTCCCACACATAGCTCAAAGATATAAATTCTTCTTTTGTCATCCTTATTCATTGTGCAGCTCTCAGGTGTATAGCAAGTGATTGAAAAGACGATGGCCTGAATCAAGCACACCTTAATCCTCAAACTGAGATCATTGCTCCTCTATAATTTGGAGAAGTTCCTGACCACAGACTTTCCCAATGCAACACATCTTCTGATCTCTTGACTGCTGATACCAATTGTATTGCGTGTAGGATCCAAGGAAAATGAAGTTGTTAACCATTTCAATCTTTCCCCAACTATCAGTTCAGTAATGAGAATTTTCGCTTTCTTGATGTTGAGATGCAATCCATGTTGAAGGCTTTATTCTTTGAAATTCTGCAGCAAGTGCTTAAAGTCCTCCTTACTTTCAGCAAGCAAGGTTATGTCATCTGCATAATGAAGGTTATTGATGAGTCTTCCTCCAATCCTGATGCCACATTCTTCTTCAGAAAGTCAGATTCTCAAATAATTTTTCACCAATATCCTTAGTCTACAGTAATTCTCAATCCAAAGTCCTAACCCTAGATCAGAAAATTCCCTTCCATGAATTTCTGAGAAAATCTAACAAGTCTGATCTCAAAAAAAAGTCCTTTTAGGTCAAAGAAATCTCTCAAGATCTTACCTTATTCACTTTCTCCAACTCCATTTAGACTTTAAGCCCCTTCTCTTCCACTTCATCCCACCCTCGTTGAAGATGATGAAAGGATATATAGAACTCAGATAGGCAGGAAGCAAGTTACTCACCATGTCCCCCTCACCTTTCACAGACGCCATAACTGGCATTAGGGAGGCTGGTTAAATCAAGACTAAGTCTTCCGAAGATATATCCTTGATGACACTAATCAAAAGTGACAAAAATAAAAAAGAAACTTGAGACTAAAAACTGTCCTTGTCCTATATGCAGATGACATGATATTGCACACAGAAAACCCCAAGGACTCAACAAAAAATCTGTTAAAGCTAGTAGATCAATCTAGTATCAGGATATAAGATCAATATCCAAAAATCAGTGGGATTCCTCCAGACCATAAAGAGGACTCAGAGAAGGAAACAATGAAAGCAATAACATTTGCAATAGCCAATCACAAATTGAAATTGAACAAAAAAAATGAAGTGGAAGTGAATCTAACCAGAGATGCAGAAGACCTGTACAAAGAAGACTACAGAACCTTTCTGTGAGAGACAATACAAGATTTAAAGAAATGGGGGAAAATGCACTGTTTATGGATAGGAAAACTCAAAACTGTGAAAATGACAATCCTATTGACCAAATGCAATCTCTATGTTCGACACAATCCCAAAACAGATACCAAATTAATTTTTCAAGGAGATCAAAAGGGGAATAGTCACTTTTATTTGCAGAGAAAAGACACTCCAAATAAGCAAACTATTTCTGAGAAACAAAAATGAGGTTGGAGGGAAGCTCAGGTGGCCTAGTGGCAAGAAGCTGCAACTACAGTCCCAGAGGTGCACGGTTCAAATCCACCAGATGCTCTGCTGGGGAAGGAGGGGCAATCTCCTCCTGTACCAGTCACATCTGATTTGACGGTACACGCACACAAAAATAATAAAATAAAATTAAAAAAAAAACGAGGTTGGAGGCATAGCAATCCCTGACCTCAAAACCCACTTTTACACAGTGAGCAGTAGCAACCAAAACAGCATGGTACTGGTACAATGACAGGCACACAGACTAATGGAACAGAGTTGAGAACCTAGAAATGGATCCATGTATCTATGGTCAATTGATACTCAACAAGGAAATAAAACCTATCAAATGGGGAAATGACAACCTTCTCAACAAATAGTTCAGGCAAAACTGGAATACTACCTGCAGAAAGCTAAAACAGAATCCACATTTCACACTTTACACAAAAGTCAACTCAAGGTGAATCAGACACTTGGACATAAAGCCTAAAGCCATAAAGTTCCTCAGAGACAAACGGGGATCAAGCTTAGATGGCTTAGTCTATGGTATAAAGAGACTGCCAAATACAGGCAGAAATGCAGTCTGGAGAGGATCAAACTGATGTGTGGAACCTTCTAAAAATTAAATCCCTGTGTGCAACAAAAACTTTTCCCAACAATGTGAAAAGAAAATCTACTGACAGGGAACAAACATTTTACAATACCATCTCAGAAAAGAGTCTCATAATGAAAGTTTACAGAATATACCTGGGCCTCCACAAGAAAAGGCTGATAACACATGAAGACATAACTCAAAACCACTGGCAATAAGAGAGATGCAAATCAAAACCACAATAAGGTACCATCTCGTCCCAGTAGCAATGGCAAGGTTTACGACAGCAAGCAATAAATGTTGGAAAGGATGTGTCAAGATAGGAACCCTTATACATTGTTGGTGGGATTGTAAAATGGTACAAGCACTCTGGAATGCAGTTTGCCGTTTCCTTGGAGAGCTGAACATAGAAATTCCATATGACTCATCTATTCCACTGCTTGGAATAAACCCTGAGAAAATGAGAACTGAGGCACAAATGGGAATTTGTACACCAATGTTCATAGCAGTGTTATTTTCCATCACAAGAACATGGAAACAGCCCAAATGTCCAACCACTGTTGAATGGATAGCGAAATTATGCTATATTCACATAATGGAATACTATGCAGCATGCAGGAGCAGTGATTTTGTAAATCACTACTTAACTTGGGAGGGACTGGAGAGAATTATGCTAAGTGAACTAACTCAGTCCCATAAGGACAAATACCGTATAAGACAATCATTGCAGAATGTGGTTGAGGATCCAAGGGGGGAGGAGGAGTATGGAGGAGTGAGGGTGGGGAAGGATTAAGGGGTTGGGGAGGTTAATCGTAGGGTCACACGATTTGATAGGTGGAGGAAAGGGTGGATAAAGAAGTGGGAAAGATCTGGCAAGAAAAAGATGTATATGAACTTTGTAAGTAAACCAGTATAAAGCAAAAATTTTATTTTAAAAAAGAGGCATAGATCGATAGTAATTCATTCTATATAATACAATATATATGAATGTGTGTGAAATAAAATGTAAATGAAAGGTTGTATGAAATACAATGTATATCAATGAAACACAATGTATATGAATTATTTTATGCAAATAATAAAAAGAAATAAAATAAATAACCTGTTCTTATCACTTATAACACTTAAGTCTTCTGTTAACATAGTTTCACCACATATTAGATAAGAATAATAGTACTTTTAAAAAAAAATTAAATTGTGGACAGAGTATAATGGATTGAATTATGTACAAAAAATATATATGTTATAAATCCTAACTTATATACCTATGAGGTACTCCCAGTTGGAATAGTAATTTTGTTGTTATGTTAATGAGATCATATTGGTGCAAGGTGGGCCTCAAACCATTCATCTTTGTGACATAAAAAGAGCTAATACAGCACAGAAAACCAATCACAAATGGAGGGGAAGATACATGTCACATGACAATTATAAAGAGGCAACAGAGAACTTGGGACAAGCATCTTCCCCAGAGCAGACAAACTTAAAGCCTTCCCTGAGAGCCAAGGATTTGAATTCAGACTTCCAGCTTCTAAAGCCCCAAGAAAATAAATTACTGCTGTTAAAGACACTCACTTGTGGTATTTCTGTTGTAGCAGCACTGGATAACTAATACAAGGAGGCTAAATGAACTATTTGTGTACCACGATCTTATATGGTGCTTTGTTGCTGCTGTTACTTTCAATGTGTGTTGTTGTTGTGGACCATTGGATCCTTTTGCAGCAGAACAGCTGGTGAATTCAAAACACATGCCTTTCCAATTCATAGCCATCCTACTTATAAATAACACATTAAACAATCCCATCCCTGTGCCATTCTCACAATAGCTGCTGTACTTGAGTCCTTTATTGAAGCCACTATATGAAGCATCTTGTTGAGGATATTCTTCTGTTTTGCTGACCCTCTCCTTCATCGCTCATGGTGCCTTCTCAAGAAGGGTTTCCTCTTGATGTTACACACAAAGTATGCGAGAACAAGTCTTGTCATCCTCACCAACAAGAAGTTCCTGGTTGCCCTTCTTCCAAGCTAGATTAATTCTTTAGTGGTATATGGGAGAGCCAATATATTTATTTTTTTTCAACAATATCATTCAAAGGCATCAAGAGTCTTCCTTATTCTTTGACTAACTTTCACATTCATATTCAGTGACTGAATATTTTCATAATATTTCATGGCGTGAGTCAGATGCACCTTAGCCCTTAAAGTGATATTCTTCCTTTTTTAGCATTTTAAAGAGGACCTTTGCAGTAGATTGGCCCATTGCAATAAACAGTTTGATTCCTTAAGATCTGCTTCAGTGGTCATTGATTGTGGAGCCAAGCAAAATAATATCTTTGACAAGTTCAGTCTTTTCTCTGTTAGTCATGATGGTTCTTACTGGCTCAGTTGTGAGGACTTTTGTTTTCCTTATGCTGACATGTAGTACACACGGAAGGCTTTATGCTTCATCAGTAAATTTTTCAAATCTTCTTTGTTTCAACAAGCATGTCTGCATCTCACAGAGGTTAAGAACCTCCTCTAATCACTTTATGCTTCACGTAGTCAAATCTTCAGACTATTTGCTCAAAATATAGATTGAATAAACATGGTAGAAAGATACAACTCTGGTGCAAACCTTTTTCAATGTTAAACTATGTAGTATCTTCTTGTTCTGTTCCAGTGACTGCTTCTTAGTCTATGTATAGCTTCCACCTGGAGACAGGTGTTCTGGAATTCATATTCATCATGTTGTTACCTATAATATATCATTATCCATCCACATAGCACAATGCTTTTGCCTGGAAAACGAAAAATATCAGTTCTTTACAGCCCTCGACTCATTGTATCCAGTTGTGGCCTCCACCACCCATCTGGCTTTTAATTCTTCACACATGGCTCTTCCTTTCTTCATCACTGTTGTTGTTTGCAATAGAGTCAGAACCAACCTGTGGCTGACCCTCCAGCAGATTTTCAAAGGCAAGAAATAACATGGGCGGAGAATGCTCATCCTTCTCCTGCAGAGCAACGGGCAGATTCAAACCACAAGCCTTTGGAGTTGCAGCCCAGCTTCTTACCACTAGGCCACCAGAGCTCCCTTTCTTCATCACCACAGAAACTAAACTAACATTTCTCGGTAACTTTCTCCTTTCTGATCATCCTGGTGTTACTCGCTTTGTCACAGAGCCTTGGAAATGTCAGGCGAATTCCCCAAGGTCACAAAGCTGCCTACGAACTATGCCACCAGGGAGTTCTGCTATCCCAGAGGTGGCACCTTTTGGTGTTTCAAATCCATCAGCAGCTCCTGGGAAGAGAGACGGACAATTCTCCCCTGTGACATTTCCAGCCTGTGAAAAACCTGCTGGAGGGTCAGCAATGAGTTTGAGGGTTTGTTTGATTTTCCACTGGGGCTTAGGGTCAGTTTTTTCTGTTGCTGTTCTGTTTTTCCTAAACGTCCTGGTTTTACTCCGTTTTTCACAGAAGATCAGAGATACTAAGTGAATTTCTGAAGATCACAAGGCTTCTAAGAGGCTTATCCTACTTCTGAACCCCAGGTCTACATTTTATGCTTTTCACAGCACTTTTTCTTCAATACATGTGAATTTGATTCACAAACTGGTAGAAATGGTTTACAGCATTAAGAGAAGAAAGTCATGATTGAAGAAGGAAAGTTTGCTTGAAGGTCATTTTCATTTAAGTTCCTAATAGCCCTGTGAGTCAGAAGCAGCTCATTGGCGTGATTTTGGCTCATCTGTAACAGCTTAGTCTCCTTCTTTCAGGTGAGTTTCTCTCTCAATCCACAAGGTGGCAATGTTCAATAAAGTTAGGTATAAAGAAACAGTAGAAACCCCTAAGGTGATCACCAATCTACTTTTTAAAAATTTTTTAATTATTTAATTTAGTTTGTTTATTTTTCATTTCAATGAACATCTACAGAGATTTTGGAATTCCATTCATTCATTGTTG
>NW_006399759.1:1244509-1247429 GCF_000299155.1 Elephantulus edwardii | reverse complement strand
TCACCAGCATTTGTTGCTTGCTGTTCTGTTAAATTTTGCTAGTCTTACTGGAGTGAGATGATATCTCATGGTTGTCTTGATTTGCATCTCTCTCAGAGCTAGGGATTTTGAACATTTCTTCATGTGCTTGTTGGCCATCTGAATGTCTTCCTTGGTGAAGTGACCTGAGAAAGGAGACTTTCACTAAGAACACCTCAAAATACACTGGGGAGGTCAGTCACACGTGTCTCAATGGAAATACTGCCTTCAGACTCCCTTCTGCACCCCCATTCCTTACCTCTCATGAGGAATTCTCCAAGAGAAGTGAGCAAAATGGTACACTCCTGAGGGCTTGCTTGTCATCTTGTTTTTAAACAGCAAGGAAAACAATTTTTAAAAGATGATAATGGGATGAAAAGGACAAATAAAAACAAAAACAAAAACCCAGGGCTAGGATTAATGGCAAAGAAAAGGAAGGAGGAAAGAGAAGCAGCCTTAGTTTGAAGATCCTATATTTGCTCCCTACATGAATCAATGTGACCCCTGCCTCTGGCAGGTGAGAAATAAGGGTAGGAAAGAGACAGCCTAAGAGAGTTCTGGTGGACTGGTGGCAAGAAGATGTGCTGCAATCCCAAAGATACTCTGTTTGAATCCACCAGATGCTCCACTGGAGAAGGAAGGGCAATCTCCTCCTGTGCCAGTCAGGTCTGACTTCACAGTATAAAGAAAGAAAGAGACAGCCTGTCACGTGGCTGGCGTCAAACAGCACTTCTTATTTGAGCTCAACTATCTTGCAGCCACTGAGCATCATCGAAGCACTAAATTCAGAATTCATTCCACAAAGCTCTGTGGTAAAAGACTCGCAGATTCCTGGGGTTAAAATTGACCCTGGGACAACTGCTTCCAGAAATATACTTTTCTGTACTTCTTATGCTTAAAACCCGAAAACATCAAAATAAGTATGAAAGGATTCAGAAAGGCAGAAGGAATACAGACAAGCCAGGAGCCTTGGGACCCAAGGAAAACCATGACAGTTAGCTCTCTGTTTTTGTCTTTTTTTTCCCTTCTTCTTTTTGCCTGTAACTGAGTTCTGAAGAAACTAGCAACCTAGTAACGCTAAGTTCAGACTAAAAGAAGAAAGAAGAAAAAAAGAAAAGAAAAGAAAGAAAATTATATTCTCTTTAGCCTGAACAACGAAAGGGAAAATCCAAAAAGAAAGAACATTTCTATATAATAACTATTCAGCTCAATCCAAACACCACAGGAAGATCCTTGAACCTATCCTTCACATCCTCTCCAAAGACCTATATTTCTATCATGTCAGAGTTGTAACGAGGGTCTCTTCTGATTTCTCCTCCCTTACATGATGGCCAAATGGAATGCTAAGATTTTCATTATTGCTGAGTGTTGACTGTTGGAGCAGTGTCAAAGGAAAGTTAAAGCCTAGTAAAAAGTCAAGACTGACATTTCACCCCTTGCTAGTGAAGCAGCCATCCTTTTTATTGCCAAAGAGGCTGAATTCCCACCAGCCTATCAACAAATGGGAGGCCAGATGGAGAACCTACTTTTGAATCTCTACCCACAATAATAATAAGACAATGCCCCACTTCCTCTAGCAAAATACTATCAAGAATGGCTTAGTAATACCATCTAAGACAAAGGTCTCAAAACAAAAGTTTACAGAGTACTACTGCACCTCCAGAAGAAAAAGACTAATAACCCAATTACAAAATGAGCAAAAGACATGGAAAATCTTTTCACAGTGAAAGACGTTTGCATGGCCAACAGACACATGGAGAAATGCTCAAATTACTAGCAATAAAGAGAGATGCAAATCAAAACCACAGTGAGTATCATCTCGTTCCAGTCTCAGTGGAAAAGTTTAGCAGGACTTCAAGCAATAAATGTGGCAGAGGATGTGAAGAGGTGGGAATTCTCACATTTTGCAGGTGGGATTGTAAAATGGTGCAATCACCTGGAAGGCAGTTTGCCGTTTCCTCAAAAAGCTGAACTTAGAAACTCCATATGACCCACCTATTCCACAAGTAGCAATATACTCCAAAGAAATTAGAACTGAGACACAAATGGAGATAGCACACCAATGTTCATGTTGTTGTTGTTGTGTGCTGTCGAGTCTCTCACGACTCATAGCAACCCTATGGACAAGAGCCCTAAATCCTGCTCTATCCTGTGCCATCCTCACTGTTTCCAACACACCTACTCTCATCACCCCAATCACTGAATCAATTAATCTCATCAAGGATCTTCCTCTCTTGTGCTGTCCCTCCACTCTCTCAAGTATGACATACTTCTCCAAGGACGAGTCCCTCCTTGTAACATGCCCAAAGTATGTCAGATGAAGCTCCAGAATCCTTGACTCCAAGGAGCAGCCTGGCTTCACCTTCTCCAGGACAAACCTGTTTGTTCTCCTAGAAGTCCATGGTATATTCAACACTCTTCTACAGCACCACAGCTCAAAGGCATCAATTCTCTTTCTATCATTCCTAGTCACTGTCCAGCTCTCCAATGCACATAGCATACAATTGCGAAGATCAATTGCCTGGATCAGGTGCACTTTAGTCTCCAGCCTAGTGTCGTTGCTCTTCAGCACTTTGAAGAGGTCCCTGAAAGCTGATTTTCCCAATGCAATTCATCTTCTGGTTTCTTGGCTGCTGTTACCAAGAATGTTGACTGTGGAGCCAAACAAATTGAAACTGTCAATAATTTCAATCTCTTTATCATCCATCATAATGTTACCAATTGGCCCAGTGGTGAGAATCTTTGTTTTCTTGATGGTGAGCTTCAATCCATATTAAAGGCTGCAGTCCTTGACCTTCTGCAGCAAGCGCTTCAGGTCCTCCTCAGTTTCAGCAAGCAGGGTTGTGTCATCTGCATAATGCAGGTTGTTGATGACTCTTCCACCAATCCTGATGCCACATTC
>NW_006399759.1:1230606-1243915 GCF_000299155.1 Elephantulus edwardii | reverse complement strand
TTCTTTGGAATAGGAACAAATATCAATCTCTTCCAGTCAGTTGGCCAGGTGGCTGTCCTCCTCCAGATTTCATGGTACAACTTAGTGAGCATATCCAAGGTAGTGTCTGTTCGTTGAAATATGTCAACTGGTATACCGTCAACTCCTAGAGACTTGTTTTTTGCCAACTCTTTCAGAACAACTTGAACTTCTTTCTTCATCACCACAAGCTCTTGTTCATATGTTATTTCATGAAATTCTTCCATGTCAGCCAATTCCCTCGGGTACAGTGACTCTGTGAACTCCTTCCGTCTTCTTTTAATGTTTCTTGGATCTTTTAACACTCTACCCAAAGCATCCTTAAGTATTGCCACCCGTGGCTTAACTTTGTTTTTCAACTCCTTCAGCTTAAGAAACTCTGAGTGAGTTCAGCCCTTTTGATTTTCTGACTCCAGCTCTTTGCACATTTCATTATAATATCTTACTTTGTTGTTCTAAGCTGCTCATTCAAATTTTTTGTTCAGCTCTTTAATCTCTTGATTTCTTCTCAACAGTCTAATGCAATACCCAGAGTCTCATCTGACACCTATCTTGGTCTTTTCTTCCTCTTCAGTCTTTGTAATGATCTTTTGCATTCTTCATGAATGATATTTTTTTATATCCTCACACAGCTCTTTTGGTCTACGCTCATTGGTGCTCAAGGCTTCAAACATGTTCGTGAGATGGTTCTGAAATTCAAGTGGGATAGACTTAAGGTCAAATTTTGGTTCCTGTGGATTTGCTTTAATTTTCTTCAACTTGAACTTGCATATGAGTAGTTGGTGCTCTGACCAATGTTCATAGCAGTGTTATTCTCCATCCCAAGAACATGGAAGCAGCCCAAATGTCCAACCACAACTGAATGGATTGAGAAATTGTGGTATATTCACACAATGGAATACTATGCAGCACTCAGGAGCAACAATTTTTTAAAAAATACTACATAGCTTTGAAGGTACCTCTGGTGGCCTAGTGGCAAGATGCTGCACTATAATCCCAGAGGCACATGGTTCAAATCCACCAGATGCTCTGCTGGGTAAGGAAGGACAATCTCCTCCTGTACCAGTCAGATCCAATTTTATGGTACACACATAAAAAATGATAAAATAATTTTTTTTAATTACATAACTTGAGAGACTGGAGAGTATTATGCTGAGTGAACTAACTCATTATCATAAGGACAAATACTACATAAGACTATTATTGTGAAAGTAGAAGGATAACTAGTAAAACATGTATGAGGACACAAATGAGGAAGAGGTGGAAGCAGAGGGGTGAGGATGGGTAGGGGTGAAACTACAGGGTTGCACAATTTGGTGGGTGGAGGGAAGGGGAAATGGGAAGAATCAGCAGGGACATGAAAAGACAGGGCAATGATGGGCATGGTCCAATGATGATTAATTTTATAAAACATAATATATGGAAATGATTGAAACACAATGTGACTGGACAATAGTGTGAAACACAATGTATATGACCTTTGTAAGCAATCCGATATAAAATAAAATAAAAAGCACTTGTTTTATAAAAAGAAGTGCTTAGTAAACCATGTTGTTGTTGTTGTTGCTATGTGCCGTCAAGTCACTTGCGACTCATAGCGACCTTATATACAACAGCTCTAAACTCTGCTCTGTCCTGTGCCAATCTCATTGTCTCTGACACACTCATCCTGATTGCCCCAGTCACCGAATCAATCCATCTCCCAGAGGGCCTTCCCCTCCTGCACCTGCCCTCCACCCTCCCAAGCATGATGTCCCTCTCCAAGGGCTGGTCTCTCCTCACAACATGTCCAAAGTATGTCAGATGAAGCCTCAGAATCTTTACCTCCAAGGAGCAGCTTGGTTTAACCGTCTCTAGGATGAATCTGTTTGTTTTCTTAGAAGTTCATGGCACTCTCAGCACTCTTCTCCAACACCAAAGCTCAAAAGTATCAATTCTCCTTCTGTCCTCCCTGGTCATTGTTCAGCTCTCTGATGCATAACAAATGATTGCAAAGACCATGGCCTGTACCAAACTCAGCTTAGTCTCCAGAGACACATGTACCTTGTCTTATATAAGTAAACTCAAAATATCTATGCATCAATGAAAAAAAAAACTTCATTTATCATAACAAGCATAAAGTTCTAAATTTGAGAGAATGTGTTCAACAAATACTTAATTACTTCTTATACATCTAAAAGTTGGACAATAAGTAAGGCTGACAGGAGAAGACTTGATGGATTTGTATTGTGGTATTGGTGAAGACATACGGACTGTTTTGTCTCACATACTTTAGGCATGTTGTCAGGAGGGGCTTAGAACATGAGGTGAGATCATTAACGGTTTCAATCTTTTCTCCATCTATCATGATGTTACCTACCAGACCAATGGTGAGAATTTTTGTTTTCTTAATATTGCGATGTAATCCATATTGAAGGCTGTGGTCTTATGCAGCAAGAGATAGAGGGAGAAATAAACAAATTTATAATTGTAGTTGAAGATGTCAACAACGTTTTCAACAACAGAGAACAAGACAGAAAATCAGCCAATATTTCCGCATCATCATCAATCGACAGGATACGGTTGATATCTAGAGACTATCACACAACAATGGTAGAATCTACATGCCTTTTAAGAACCTATGGGACATAAAAAAAGATTAAAAACAAGCCTCAATATATTTTAAACAGTTAAAATTATGCAGAGTGTGTTATTCTCTAGTCACAGCGGAATCAAACTGAGAATCAATAACACAAAGATAACAGGAAAAACTCTAAGCATGGAAATGGAACAATTATTTCTAAGTAATCAATGAGTCAAAAAGGTATTATCAAGGGAAAATAAAAGCTGAAATTTTTAGCATTATGTTATGGATTGAATTCTATTTCTGCTCCACTCCCACCTTGCCCTATATGTGTGTTATTAATCTCAACTCCTATATCTGTAAACTGTGAAACATAATTCCATCTGGGAATAGAGGATTGTTTTGTTGTGTTTTTTCTAGTGAGGCCTTATATAAGGTATATTTAAAACCAATCACTTATAAGATATAAAAAAGCAGGTTAGGTATGGGTCCATTGCCATCAAGTCAGTCCCAATGCATAGCAACTCTCTACTGATTTCTTTAACATTTTACAAAAGAAATAAAAAAGAAATCTAGTTTTGTAAAAAAATCTTTGAGAGAAGGCATTCCATCTTTCTCCTGAAGAGTGGCTCGTGGATTTTAACCATTGAATTTTGGATTTGTAGCCCAGTAGATTATGCACTGCACCACCCAGGCTGCTTAAATTAGATGCAGAAGAAAGAAAACACAGATAAGAAAGAGAAAATATCATGTCACATAAAGATCACCAAGAACCAAGACATGGAGTTTGAAAGGAGACTGTCCTTTCCTTTCAGAGCCAGTAGGAAAAGTCCTCCCCTGGAGCCAGCCACTTCTAGTCTATCCAGAGTTGCACTGCTAATCTAAAGACCATAAGGCCAGACTTCTGCAGTTCGAATCTACCAGCAGCTCTGAAAGAGAAAGATGAGCAATCTCCTCCCATGCAATTTACAGCCTGAGAAACCCAGTGGGTCAGCTATGAATCAGTTCTAAGTCAACGGCCGTATATGTTTGCTCTTGCGCACTCGCTCTTTCTCTCTCTCTCTCTAATTCATGGTTGCTGTGATGCTAAACACTGTGATACTGATGTGCCAAATGTGATAATGGTTACCCATGGTGGACAGTGTTTGGTGGAGTTCCCCAATTAAAACAAGCTTAGAAACAGGAGTGGCATCCACTTCTGAAATAGCTTGCCTCTGGAAACCCTATGAACTTGGTGAAAGGATGAAAGTTATACACGTGTTCAGATCTTTCATTCATAGGGTTGCTATGAGTCGTCTATGACTCCATGGCACTTAACAACAACAACTATATATATAAAAGTATATATATAACTATATATATAAAACTATATGTAGATATGGATATAGTTGTTGTTGTTGTTGTTGTTGTTGTTGTTGTTGTTGTTGTGTACCATAGAGTTGGAACTGACCCATAGCTGCCCCTCCAGCAGGTTTTCAGAGGCAGTTAAATGCACCAGAGGAAGTTGTCCATCTTTTTCCCATGGAGCAGCTGGTGGACTTGAACCATGTTCCTTTTGGGATTGCAGTGCAGTTTCTTGCCAGTAGGTCACCAGAGCTCCCCACTATGTGTATGTGTGTGTGTGTGTGTGTACACAAATTTTCACCACTTGTCTGTCAGTTTGTCATGCTGTGGTGGCTTGTGTGTTGCTGTGACTTCAGAAGCTCTATCATCATATTTTAAATACCAGCAAGGTCACCCATGGTAGACAAGTTTCAACAGAGCTTACGGATGATGTGAAATTATGTAAAAATATCATTACTATCATACACTAGTAAATCTTGCTGAAGATTTTTCAAAAATGGCTAAAATAGTATTTTGACAGTGAACTTCCAGAAATTCAAACTAGATTCAGGTGAGGTTGTGCCCTAATGGATATCATTACTGAAGTCAGGTAGATCTTAGTAGAGAGTAAAGGATACTAGGAAGACGTTTACTTGTTTATTGACCATACAGAGTTATTTGACAGTGTGGATCATAACAAATTGTGACTACTATTGAGAAGAATGGCAATATCACACAGTTAATTGTACTCATGAGAAACCTATACCTAGACAAAGAAACAGTTATCGCAACAGAACAAGGAGAAATTGCTTGGTTTAAAATCAAGAAAGGTGTGCATCAGGGTTGTATCCTTTCTTCATACCTTCTCAATCTGTATGCTGAGCAAATCATTTGAGAAACTAGACTTTATGAAGAAAAATGTGACATCAGGATTGAGGGAAGACTTATCAACAATCTGTGCTACGCAAGACATAACTTTGTGTGCTGAAGATGCAGACAACTTGAAATGTTTATAGAAGCTCAAAGACCGCAGCCTTCAATTTTAGTTACATTTCAATATAAAGAAAACAAAAATTTTCACCACTGACTAATAGGAAACATCAGTGTAGATGGAGAAAAGATTGAATTTGTCAATGATTTCCTTTTCCTTGGATCCACGATCAACATTCATGGTGTCAGCAATCTAGAATTCAAAAGACATGTTGCACTGGGAAAACCTACTGTCAAGGTTCTATCCAAAGTTCTAAAGGGAAAGAAAGGATGTCCTTTAAAGACTGAGGTGCACCTAATCCAAGCCATGGTCTTTTCAATTGCTTCTGACACATGAGAAAGTTGAACAATGAATAAGAACAACAGAAGAAGACTTGGAATCTTTGAACTGTGTTGGCAAAGAGTATTGAATATACCATGGACTCTCAAAAGAACCAACAAATCTATCTTGAAGGAAGTACAAGCAAAGTGCTCCTTTCAGCCAAGGTTGGTGAAACTTTGTTTGGCTTACTTTCGGCATATTTTCAGCACATACCAGTCTTTAGACAGATATGATGCTGGGAAAGGTAGAGGGTCAGCCAAAGAGAAGATTGACACAGTAACTATCACAATGGACTAAAGCATGACAAAGCCAATGAGGTTGGTGCAGGACAAGGCGAGGTTCAGACTTTTTGTTCACAAGGTCACTAGGAGTTATAGTGAACTTAACATCGTCTAACAGCCTGAACAACAACATGTGTGTGTGTGTGTGTGTGTGTGTGTGTGTGTGTACACAAACATAAATGTATACATATATATTGTTGCTGTGTAGAGTTGGAACTAACCCATAGCTGACCCTCCAGTGGATTTTCAGAGGCAGTTAGTCACATGAAAGGAGAATGCCCTTCATTCTTCTCCAGCAGAGCAGCTGGTGGCCTTGAACCATGTGCCTTCAAGATACAGAGAGAGAGACACTCATATCCTCTTAAGAAGCCATGGTGGCAATGGTGGCATGATGCTTAACTGCTGGGCTGCTAATTGAAATGTTAGTAATTCAAATTCACCAGCTAGTCTAAGGGAGGGAGATGGGCTGGCCCCTCCCACAAAGATTTACAGCCTTGGAAACCTGATGGAAGACTTCTACAAGTTGAACTCGACTGGATGGTAGTAGATTTGGGCTAATTTGGTTTTGGTGTTTTGTTTTGTTTTCTAGAAGCCACTTTGAACGTGAGAAATGGGCAGTATCCTCCCATAAAGATTTACAGCTTCAGAAACCTGATGAAATGTCACTATAGCTGTGAATTATTTGGGCTCATAAAATATGAGAAAATAAATTAGTTTGCAAAAGTTAATCATTTTTTCCTAGTTCTATCATAGTAACACTAAGAAACTTAACTAATTCTACAACCTTCAGCTCAGTCTAACTGCCTCTGCAAAATATTGGCAAAGCCCCACAGATATAGATAGAGTTGGTGTGTGTCAAACCTTCACAGTCGTTGTACAACCTCCTGAATAGAAATTATGGTATTGTAAAGTTTTAACATCTGATATTCTACTAGATTGCCAAAGACTTAAAAGGAAGTGTTTATATTTTTTTTTATATTTCCATCTCCAAGCCCTACAAGACAGTTTTATGAAAATGTTATTGTTGTTAAGGTGTTTTTAAGTAGAGTACAACCCCTAGAGACCCTATGAATAGTCAACCTGAAATCTGCCCTATCCTCTACCATACCCAAAGTCTCTGACACACTGGAGCCTGTTGCTGAAGTCATTGTATCAATCCATATTTTGGGGGGCTCTTCCACTCCTTTGTTGACCCTCCATCTTTCCAAGTATGATGTCCCTTTCCTAGGGATAACCTCACCTAACTACATGTCCAAAATATGAAATACGAAGCTTTTCCAACTTTGACTCCAAGGAGCATTCTGGCTGCACTTTTTTCCAAGATAAATCTGTTAGTTCTTTTGGAAGTTCATGGACTATTCAGTACTCTTCTCCAACGTCACCACTCAAAAGCATCAATTCTGACATACTTATTCATTGTTCATCCCCTTGACGTATATAGCAGGTTGGCTGAGAAGACTATAGTCTGAATCAGACCCATCTTAGTCTTCAGATTGACATCATTGCTTTTCAGCATTTTGGAGAAGCCTCTGACGGTGATCTTGCCTAGTGCAATACAGCTCCTGACCTCCTGGACTGCTGATAGCAAGGATGTTGATTGTTGATCCAAATGAGATGAAATCATTGACAGCTTCAACCCTTTCTCCATCTATCAAAATGTTGGCTGTTGATACTGTCGTGAGGAACTTTATTTTCTTGACGTTGAGATGCAACCCATGCATGAGTAGTAGATACTCATAATGGCTTTTAAATAAAAGAATACACTTTAAAAAAAAAGAAGGAAACAATTCACAATAAACATCCTTCATTTTTCTGATAAGGAATCTAAGGTGAGTTGTCTGAGATTACCCACAGAGTGTCAGAGCAGAACTGGAATCTAAGTCCACTATTTTTACTTAAAAAGAGCGACAAAGTCAGAAAATAACATTTTACTGTGAGGGAAAAAATCTGACTTCCTAAATAGATTATAATTCTGCTTCTTAATAGTAATTTTTCTCTTCTATAACCAGAGGAAGTTCATAGGGTGCTCTGGTGGCTTAGTGGTAATTCTGCCTTTTAATGGTAATTTTTCTCTTCCATAACAGGAGAAAATTAAGAAGTGCTCTGGTGGCTTAGTGGTAAGGTGTTGGGCTGCCAACCCAAAGGCATGTGGTTTGAATCCATCAGCTGCTCTACAAGAGAAAGATGGAGAATCTCCAACCATTGTATTTACTGCCTCTGAAAACCCACTGGAGGGTCAGCTATGAGTCAGCTCAGACTTAATGGTACATAATGACAACAGCAAGGAGGACATGGTGGTTTTCATCCCCAAGATAACTTTGTCTGCTCAAACTAATTCACACTCAGAGCCTTGGTCTTAACTGTCCTGTCCTGACTTCCTTAGTCTAAAGAACTTCAAACTGATTTGTGGTTTTAAAAAAATAGTACTAGTGGTATTTTCTTAAATCATAATCTATGAAACAGCTATTACCACAACATTGTGGTGTGTATGCTGTCGAGTAACCTACAACTTATAGCAATTCTATGAAGAATGGCTCTGAACCTTGCCCTATCCTGAGCCAACTTCATCATCTCTAATATACCTGACCCCATTGCCTCAGTCGCTGTGTCAATCTATCTTATCTGGATTCTTCCTCTCTCTTGTGCTAACCTTCTACCCCTCCCAAGCATGATGCTTTTCTTCAAAAACCAGTCCCTCCCGCCAACACACCTGAAGTAGGTGAAACAGAATTTCTCAATCCTAGCCTCAAAGGTTATGCAGATGACACAACCCTGCTCGCTGAAACTGAGGAGGACCTCATGCACTTGTTGTGAAGAGTCAAGGACTGCAGCCTTCAATATGGACTGAGGCTCAATGTCAAGAAGACAAAAATTCTCACCACTGGACCAATCGGTAGCATCAGGATGGATGGTGAAGAGATTGAGATTGTTCATAGCTTCAGTTTGCTCAGCTCCACGGTCAACACTCTTGGCACCAGTAGCCAGGAAATCAAAAAACGTATTGCGATGGGAAAGTCTGCGGTTAGGGACTTCTCTAAAGTACTCAAGAGCAACATTGTCTCTCTGGAGACTAAGGTGCACCTGATACAGGCCATGGTTTTTGTAATCACTTGTTATGCATCAGAGAGTTGGACAATGACTAGGGAGGATAGAAGGAGAATTGACGCCTTTGAGCTATGGTGCTGGAGAAGAGTATTGAATGTACCATCGACTGCCAAGAAAACAAACAGATTCATCCTAGAGAGGGTTAAACCAGGCTACTCCTTGGAGGCAAGGATTCTGGGGCTTCGTCTGACATACTTTGGACATGTTGTAAGGAGAGACAAGCCTTTAGAGAGGGACATCATGCTGGGCAGAGTGGAGGGACAGCGCAGGAGGGGAAGACTCTCTATGAGGTGGATTGATTCAGTGACTGGGGTAATCGGGATGGGTGTGTCAGAGGCAATGAGATTGGCACAGTATAGAGCAGGATTTAGGGCTGTTGTACATAGGGTCGCTATGAGTCGCAAACGACTCGACGGCACATAACAACAACAACAACAAGCTTCAAAGGAGCAACTTTTTACCCTCTCTAAGACAGACCTAGTGGTTCTCTGGGCAGTCCATGGTATGTTCAACACTTCCTCCAGAACCACAACTCAAAGGAATCAATCCTTCCTCTGTCATTCTTATTCATTGTCATATTACACAGATGTATAGCAAGCAATTGAGAATACTGTGGTTTGGATTAGGTACATCTTCATCTCTAGACTGACATCGTTGCTTTTCAGCACTCTAGAGAGTTCCTTGATGGCAGATGTTCCCAGCGCAACTTATCTTTTGATTTCCTCACTGCTGGTACCAGGAGTGTTAATTGTGGATCCAAGAAAGAAAGATGAAATCATTAACAATTTCAATCTTTCCTCCATCTA
The DNA here is from genome assembly GCF_000299155.1 of Elephantulus edwardii. Lineage (NCBI taxonomy): Eukaryota > Metazoa > Chordata > Mammalia > Macroscelidea > Macroscelididae > Elephantulus > Elephantulus edwardii. The sequence continues at coordinate 1,234,507 of NW_006399759.1, read as the reverse complement.
TCATGTTTCTGGCCCAGTGGTGAGAATTTTTCTTCTCCTAATGTTGAGATGCAATCCATATTGAAGGCTGTATTTATTTTTTTGTTTTGGTTTGGTTTTTTGTGGTTTTTGTTGTTGTTGTTGTTTTGAAGGCTGTATTGCTTGATCCTCTGCAGCAAGCACCTCAGGTCCTCCTCAGTTTCAGAAAGCAAGGATGTGTCATCTGCATAACTCGGGTTGTTAGTGAGTCTTCCTCCAATCCTGATGCCAGCCTCCCAAATGATCAGTTCAATATACAGATTGAAAAGATATGGAGAAAGTTCCCATTCCTGATCGCATATAGTGTCCTCTTTCTCTTTTCAGACAACAGCTTCTTGGACTAGGTAGAGGTTTCACATGAGCACAATCAAGTGTTCTTAGACTCCCATTCTTCTCAATGCTAGTTATTATTTGTTGTGATCTACACAGTCAAATGCTTTTGCACAGACAATAAAATACCGATAGACATTCTTCTGTTACTTTCTGCTTTTAGCTAAGATCCATTCGACATCAGCAATGATATCCCTAGTTCCACAGCCTCTTCTAAGCCCAGTTTGTATGAAAATATTAGGTTTTCTCAATCTGCTCCACTGCCTGAAAAAATAGTTTCTTTTTTCTCAAAATTAAGCAGCATCCAGAAACATCAGACTTTAATGCTTGTTTTAAATGTAGTTTAGTGTCTTATCGAGACATGCTTGTAGTTTAGGACAAGTAAAAATATAAGCATATGCACAAAAAGCATTTAAGTAGTAATTGCCTGTTTGGCTTTTTTTTTTCTTACATGGTTAAAAAAATAAAGCAACTTAAGAGGTACCAAGGCCTAAAATTACATTATAAATTTAAAAACTCAAGTTTCTATTTCCATTTCCAATCAGGATGACCACTGAGAAAATCTTTTTATCTAAGTTTCTGTCTCTTCATCTACAAAATGGAGAAAACCATTATCTGCTCTCTGCCAAACACTGTTGTGAAGTTTAGATAGAATAGTGTGCACCAAAGTGCACAGTCACCAAAATATAGTGCAAACATTATTTTGTCTTATTTGTGTTTCCTGTTTAGTCCACAGAGGAGTTTGCTAACATGTAAGCATTTACAGTTAAATAAACAAATCTTCCTTCTTGAATGACAGCAAACACAAAATGTGCACTTGTTAGTAAACTCCACCTGTCTGCCTCAAGAACTGCTTTTCTTGCACCTTTGTGATGCTGGATCTGAGACTCTGCTTTGCTATTAGATTCTGACAGCAAAGTGACCGTAGAGGAAGCTTGCAAGGCTAAAAGAGAGAGTTAGAGATAAAAGATGGCTGGGTTTCCATGGCATTAAGTGAGTGAAAGGATGCTGAGTGTTGGCTCAACTATGCAGCATCACCCTGGCAATTACTTCCTACTACAGCAACTAAATGTAGTTTGCCATTTTTCTTACATATGGACATAGAGTCTTACCACAATATCTCAGAAACATCAGCACTGGCCAGTGAGTCCCAAGCCAAGAGTCACTCCACCAAGTTCAGAAATGCTGGCATCAGTGTCCCTTTCTCTAATTTTAATGATCACATTTCTTCCTTTGCCCCTGTCCTGGATCTAGGATGTGAACTGTTTCTAACAGATGCCACCTCCTTGCTTTCTTAGTGCTGTTCCCTTTTTGCCTTTTAAGATAATGAATGTCTAGTTAATAACTATATTCATTTTTCTCTCTTATAGAGACTGAGGTTTCTACCTCCTGACTAATCAATACAATGCATCCTACATCCTACTGTGGCCTCAGACCATCTAGCCCACCAGGGCTTAGTCCTCCTACCTGACATCATTTGCTAAATTCAGAATTCAGCTGACATGAATGTAACTGGATCACACCAAAGAGTGGGAAGCATCTTTAGGACACTGCGAGGTGTTTGCTATTTAAAAAATAACAGTTCAAAGGAAGTTTACCAGAGCAAAAAAAAAGGGCACATTGAAGAACTTGTTAGACCTTATTCTCATCTAACAGCTGGCAGTCTGTGTTGGGTTTATACAAACCCCCTTTTCAGGAGTGTTGGCTTCTTTCTCATCCTCAGAAACTCTTGGGATTGTTTTTAGATTCTGTCAACTAAGTTCTGACCCATGTTGTTGTTATGTTCTGTTGAGTTGGAAATGACCCTTAGCTGACTCTCCAGCAGGTTTTCAAAGGCAGTAAACTGCATTGGTGGAGACTTCCCATCTCTCTCCTGTGGAGCAGCTTGTGGATTTGAACTGCGTACCTTTGGGTTGGCAGCAAGAAAGCTCTTGTGACTTAGCGGTAAGAAGCTACACTGCAATCCCAAAGGTTCAAATCCACCACTTGCTCCAAGGCAGAAGGATGGGCAATCTCCTTCCATATAATTTTACTGACCCTGAAAACCCAGTGAAGGGTCAGCTATGAGCTGGTTCCAACTCAACAGCATACAGTAATAACAACAAGAAGCCCCATAGTAATCCAAATACAATAGAACAAAACACTATCCTGTCTTATGTCATCCTCACAGTTGTTATGTTTGAGCCTGAAGTTCCAGCCATTATGCCAACCCATTGTGTTGAGTTTCTCACAAGAGACAACTCCCTATTAATAACATGTCCGAAGTACATTAACTATTTAATATTCTTTGCCAGCCCCATAATTCAAATGCATTCATTCTTCTTTGATTTTCCTGATAGCCTGTGGCAAGGAATTGTGTTGTCAACCCAAAGGCAGGTTAAAATTCACCATTGGCTCCACAGCAGAAAGATGGACAATTATTTCCATGGGATTTACAGCTTCTGAAAATTCACTAGAGAATCAGCTGTAAGTTGATGCCAACTCAGTGGCAATGAGAAAGAGAGAGAGAGCTTTTGCATGAGATTCCTAATGAACTCTTTTCTGGCTCTTGCTGCCAAACCTGGTCTTTACTCCAGCATGATGTGTCCTGTCTTCCGTTGGGCTGTGTCTTCTGTAAACCTTGTGTTTCCTTTTTGTCTAGCACTTAAGCTGGAACAAACCAGATAAATAGATTCATTTTTTTAAAATATGTATTTTCTTCTTTTTGTATCCTATAAGAGATAATAGTATTGTTTATCCATATAAATATCTAATCTATTATCTAACAGACAATAGTATTATTTATCCATATTTCTGTTTCTCCGCCTTCCCCATAGACAGTAGAATTAAACTTTTCTTCCTTCTCACAGATGTGACTTTGGTCAATAAAATGTGAGTGGAAGTGACATGTGTTGCTTTATATTTAAGTCATCTAAGAACTGGCACACAATTCTCCGTCTTCCTGCTCTCCCTCTTGCTGGCAGTGAGCCAGTGATCTAGCTTCCATCTGCTTGGTCTCTGAGTCAGGAGGTATGGAACAGAAGCCCCTACCGTCTTCAATAAACAAGGCTTGTAAGTGAGAAATAAACTCTCTCTTTAAATCACTAAGATTTTCGGCCTTATTTCTTGTCACGACACAATCTATCTTATATTAACTGACACTTGCTAATGATTTTCAATTTGATGTTTCGAATACTAAATAGAGTTTTCAGGTGATGATACAAGCTGGTTCAGTATAATAGGCCCTGGGGGAAAATTACATTCCCCTACAAAATGTGCCAATCTCTTCTAGGCTTGAGGAGACATTAGTAAGACTTCTCAGAATTCAGGTAGGTGCTAAGATTCCCCTTAGAGAGTCAAAATATAAAATAAAAACATAATAAATAGAGGCAGAGAAAATAAATCAACTTATGAGACAGAATGACTCATGAAACAAACAAGCCTAACAAAGTAGGATTGCCATTGCCTAAAGAATGTAAAGGAAAGAATTTAAATTTTAAAGTATGTGTAAAGCAAAGAATGTAGACTAAAGGAGGAATGTTCACACCACAACAAGATAAAGGTAAATAATCCA
>NW_006399759.1:1226358-1229876 GCF_000299155.1 Elephantulus edwardii | reverse complement strand
TGGAGTGGATCTGGGGGAGGGATTGTAAAACAATGAAAGAATTTTACTTTTCCAAGAGGGTAGTGTACTAGGGGGGAGGGTTGGGAAGGGAGAAAAGTGCAATAATGAATGAGTGGAAATCCAAAGTCTCTGTAAATAATTTTTTTTAAAAAAAGAGGAATGTTCAGAAATGGGAGCACAGAGAGGAGTAGAGACAAACTCATTGAATATTTATTTAGCATGTTACATCTTCTAACTACTAGACCCTAAAGATACAGCAATGAGTATTATGGAAGGTCCTTCCAAAAGGCTAGTACCTCAAGAGGGGGGAATAGGAAAGCATACAGTGTGGACTGTATTATAGAAGCATATAATACTCTGGAAGATGATCAGCTGAAGTCTAGATATCAGGTGGTCCTCAGGGGGTGACGGCAAAAGGCTCCAGGTAAAGAGAGTAATGTGTACAGATGTTCAGACAAAATACAACAGGGCAACAAAATAGAAAGGTAGGAAATTTACTTCAGTCATAATATAGACCATAAGGGTAGAGTAAGCAGAGAAAAAACTAAAGGCATAAGAAAGTCTAGATCTTGCATGGTTTTGAAAACCAGTTTTAGGAGTTTGAACTTTGAGTTACACATGCTGGCAGGTGTTACTCTTTGGAGAAGGTCATGATGCTGGGAAGGGTGGAGGGTCAGCAAAGGAGAGGAAAACACTCAACCAGGTGGATTGACATGGTGACTGCTGCAATGGGCTCTTGTGTGTCGGGAAGTGTGAGGATGGTGCAGGAGAGAACAAGGTTCAGATCTTTTGGTCATAGGGTCTCTGAGTCCTGCTCGACTTGATGACACCTAACAACAACGACAGCATTCCTCGCTAGAGCCTCAGAGGGAACACAACCTTGTGCCCTGCCCACAACTTAGCTTCCAAAACAATGAGAATAGATAAAGTTTCTATTATTTAAACTATTCAATTTATGGTATTTTGTTACAACAGCTCTAAGAAACTAATACACTATGTTTCTACCTGGAGTAGCTAGACAAATGTTAACAATTGTTGAGCTGGAGAATCTAGGAGGAACAGAATTGGAGGTATAGAATAGGAGTTCTGTTTTATGTATGACTTTCAGGGTCTTACAAAATATCTAAATGGTAGGTCTGGAGCTCAAGATAAAAGTTTGGTTATAAGTGAAGTATGCCTTGATGAGAAGATGCTTAGTTCAAGCAGCAATAAAATCAGTTTTTCAAGATTAAAACTATGGTGAATTTAATGAGTTAGATATCTTGATCTTATATCACAGTATAAACAGTCACTCTACCAAAAGTAATTGGTGGGCACTGAACCACTTGAAGAAGTCATATATGATGAAGAGCCAATGAAGAAAGAACTTCATGGTACACTGAAGGCACTGGCAAAAAATAAGGCCTAAAGGGTTGATGGGATACCAGCTGGTATGTTCTCAACCAACAGAAGCAGACCTGGACATGCCTACTAGCCCCTGCCAAGCCATTTGGAAGACAATTACCTGGGCACCTATCAGGAAGATATCCATATTTGTTCCCATGGGGTGGGGGGGAAGTGATCCACTAGAATGTGGAAATAATCAAGCAATATTATTAACATCACATTCAATTAAAATCTTGCTGATGATTACTCAAAAACATCTAAAACAAACATTAACAGGGAACTGCCACAAAGCTAAGTTAGATTCAGCTGAGGCCATGGCACAAAGGATACTATTGTTAATGTTAGATGGATCTTGACAAAAAGCAGAGAATATCACAAAAATATTTATTTTTTATTGACTATGTAAAGGCATTTGTGTGGATCATAACAAATTGTGGCTAGAATTGAGAAGAATGAGAATCTCAAAACACTTAATCGTGCTCACTCAAAACCTATACTTAGATTCAGAAGCTGTTGTCCGAATAGAACAAACACTCATAACAGTGCATCTAAATTCCAAAATCAATCTCCACAATAGTCTACGTGTTTCCTATTGTCAAAGGGGCCCTTTAGAGTAGTGAGAGAAGATCTTCACCCTGAAACCTACAGGATCCCTTTTCAGCAAGTAGCTAAGAGAATACGCCATCCCCTTTTCCTTATGAATCAGGGTGAAATCTCTCTCAGAGAGGAGTGATAGGGAATGGCAAAGGACACACCAACAAAGGAGATTAATCAGAACTGGTTTTGACAAGCACTGTGGCAACGGGACAAGTAAAACAGACTTTCAAGGGGGGAAAAAGAAAGGAACAAACTGGGGGTGGGGGTAGAGGAAATAGAGCAACAATGAATGAATGGAAATCCAAAATCTCAATAAATGTTCATTAAAATTAATAAAATTAAATTAAAAAAGGAAACACTCAAAATCAGGAAAGATGTGTGTCAAGGTTGTATCCTTTCTTCATACCTATTCAATCAATATGCTGAGCAAATCATTCAAGAAGCCGAACTTTATGATAAAGAGTATGACATGAGGATTGGAGGAAGATATCAACAACTTGTGTTATGCACATGACACAACCTTGCTTGCAAAAAGTGAAGAGGACTTGAAATTCTTGCTGTAGAAAATTGAGAACTATAGTATTCAATATGGATTACGTCTAAATATCAAGAAAATATAAATCTTCATCACTTGATGTTTAAGCAATACTGTGATAGAGAAAAGACTGAAGTTGTCAATTTCCTTTTACTTGGATCCACAGTCAACGTCCATGGCAACAGCAGTCAAGAAATCAAGACATGTTGCTCTGGGAAAATCTCCAAGGTGCTAAAGAGCAATGATGTCAGTTAAAGACTAAGGTGTGTCCAGTATTTTCATAGTCTTTTTAATTACTTCCTACACATCTGAAAGTTGTTGTTGTTCTTTGAATCGCGATGTTGGAGAAGAGTACTGTATAATATCCCATGGATTGCCAAAAGAACAAATAAGACTTGTTTGGAGGAAGTAAAACCAGGGTGTTCCTTAGTGGCAAGGAAAGTGAAACTTCACCTCATATACTTTGTAAATGTTGTCAGGGAGCATCAGTCCTTGGAAAACTGTGTCATACTGGGAAAGAGAGAAAGACTTTCAGCAAGATGGATTAACACAGTGAGTGTAACAATGGATTATAACAGTGGCTAGAGCACATGAGAGATTATGAGGCATCCTATGAGGTGCAAGATAGGGAGAGTTTCAGATATGTTGTTCATAGGGTCGTTATAAGTCATAGTCCACTTAATGGTACCTAACAACACCAACATAGTACTAAGAATTCAGATGAAAGAGTCATCCCTCTGTGTGTGAAACCCACGCTCTCTGAACCACCTTCTGATAACCTTGCTTCCTGAGATGCATATGGAAAAAAATATATTGGTCTAATCAACATGACGAATATTCTCACCACTGAACCAACTGGCAGCATGAGAATGGATGGTGAAGAGATTGAGATTGTTCACAGCTTCAGTTTGCTTGGCTCCACAGTCAAACTCTTGGCACCAGTAGCCAGGAAATTAAAAGACGTATTACCATGGGAAAGTCTGCTGTTAGGGACCTCTCT
>NW_006399759.1:1213886-1225516 GCF_000299155.1 Elephantulus edwardii | reverse complement strand
TTTGTTCTCTTAGCAGTCCATGGTATGTTTAATACTCTTCTCCAGCACCACAGTTCAAACGATTTGTGGTGCTAGAGAAGAGCGGACCAGATATTGTTACTTAATCGGTGTGGGCCAGAATGCTCAAGATAAACAAATTCTGGCCATGGGAAGATCACATTCCTAGACTGTTGGCCTAATAAGTAAGGAATTACCTTATCAACCCAAACGCATGTGGTTCAAATCCACCAGCTGCTCTGGGGGAGAAAGAAGACAGTCTCCTCCCATGTGATTTACAAACTCTGAAGACCTACTTGAAGATCAAATGTGGGTTGATTCTGGCTTAAAGGCACATAACAACTCAACAAAAACAGAATGGAACATCAAATTGTGAAACCTTGGTGGTTCTTAGTGGAATTTCTTAGTAGTTAGCCATGCTGGCGATGGTGTTGGAAGTACTAACTCAATGAGCTCACGTAACGTGGTAGAACTGAGCCACAAGGTTTTTGTGACTATGCTCTTTACTACGATCTTTTGTGACTTTGATCTTTTATAAAAGCAGATCACCAAGTCTTTTCCCCACAAATCAAGTGAGTTCAAACAATATTTTGGCCAGTAGACAGGTTAACCATTGTCTCAGCAGGGCTCATTCTAGCCAAACTACCCTCATCTAATACACTACTGTACCAAGTGTGGGGAAACATCGACTTTCTTTAGCTAGAAGAATAGGATAGGTAAAATAGCAGAGTAGAAATAAAAGGGCTTTGGAGTTGACCACTGAAGTCTATGTGAATAATAGTCCCTGAAGTCATGCCATGCACACAGTCTATGCTGCAGCACAGAGGCCCTGCTTGCAGAACAAAGTTCAACTGCCACCTCAAAGTTCACTTACTAACTGTGGGTCCCCATGTAAACCATTAACTTCCTTTACATAAGTTAATACTTTTAAGCTTGTTGTTGTTAGGAGCCATTGAGTAGACACAATTCATGGCAAGTCTATGAATGACAGATCATAACCCCATCCTATCCTGTGTCATCCTCGTAGTTTAGGACACACTTGAACCCATTCTACAGTCACTGTGTCAATGCATCTCACTAAAAGTCTTCTTTTTTTCACTGACTCTCAACTTTTTCAAGCATGATGCCCCTTTCTAAGAAATAGCCTCTCCTAGCAACATAACCAAAGTATGTGAGACAAAGTTTCACCATCCTTGTCTCCAAGGATCACTCTGGCTGCACTTTTTCCAAGACATATTTGTTTGTTCTTTAGCAATTCATGGGATATTTGGTACTCTTCTCCAACACCACAACTCATAGGCATTAATTCCTCTGTCATCCTTATTTATTGCCCAGCTCTCAGATGCTGAGCAAGTGAATGAAATAACCATGGCCTGAAACAGGCACATCTTGGTGTTAAAACAGACATCACTACTCAACAGTAATATGTAGAGATCCCTGAGAGCCAATTTGCCCAATACAATTTGTCTCCCGATCTCCTGACTGCTGGGTACCAACGATGTCGGCTGTGGATCCAAGTAAGAAGAAACCATTCACACAATTTCAATCTTTTCTGCATCTATCATGATCTTGCTTATTGGTCCTGTAATAAGGATTTTTGTCTTCTTAATGCTGTGATGCAATCCATATTGAAGACGTCTTTGATCTTCTGTAGCAAATGTTTCAGGTCCTTCCTACTTTCAGCAAGCATGGTTGTGTCATCTGCATAATGCAGATTGTTGATGAGTGTTCCTTTGATCCTTTGATGCCACATTCTTCTTCAGAGTTAAGCTTCTCAAATGATCCATTTAGCATATAAGTTGAATATGTATGAAGAATATAAGGCTGACATACACCTTTCTTGATTTTAAACAACACGGTATTCCTTTTTGCAGGTCTACCATTTGGTACATACATGTGGACCAAGGTTGTGTTTTCCTGATCAATTGTGTCTTTAACCAGTAGATATCCTTTATCTTTATACCCTTATATTTTACAGTGGTTTTCATTCTGAAGTCTATTTTATCAGAGATTAGTAGCCACCCCTTCTTTTTTGTGGTTGCCATCTGCTTGATCTATTTTTTTCCATCCTTTGCCTTTAAGTCTGTTTTTCTCTCCATTTGTTAGATGTATTTATTTTCTTTTTTTAAATTTTTTCTTTATTATAATTAACTTTAATGAACGTTTACAGGGACTGGATTTACATTCATTCCTTGTTGCATTTTTCTCCCTGACCACCTCCTCCCACCCGACAGTTCATTCTTCTCTTTGAAAATTAAAAGAAAAATTATTTCATTGTTATGCAATACCCCCCGCTGAGTCCACTCCACTATGCAGCCTTCATTCTGAACTCTTGTCAAGACAACAACACCTAATAATATATTCCTTTTAAACAGTCTCTCCCTCATCTGTTTCAATGCAATATGCATTATTTATCCCCTCTTTCTCAGTCTTTCCACAACCCTGATGTCATTCCCATTTGTCCTTTTGTGAATAAGATATTTCACTCAGCATAATGTCCTCCAGAGTCATCCATTTTGTATAATATTTAATGAGTTTTTTGTTTATCAATGCAGCATAGTATTCCATTATGTGAATATAGCAGAGCTTTTCTATCCAATCGTTTGTTGATGGGCAATTGTGAACAATGCCACAATAAACATGGGTATGCATATATCTTCTTGGATGACAGTTATGATCTCTTCGGGGTATATTCCCAGTAGTGGAATTGCTGGTTCAAATGGTAATTCTATTTGCAACTTTTTGAGAAAGCTCCATGTTGCCTTCCACAGTGGTTGCACCATTTTACACTCCCACCAACAGTGAATAAGGGTTCCCGTTTCTCCACAACCTCGCCAGCATGTGTTGTTAACTGTTTTGTTAAATTTTGCTATTCTTACTGGGGTAAGATGATAACTCATAGTTGTTTTTATTTGTATATCTCTTATAGATAGGGATTTTGAACATTTCTTCATGTGTTTTTTGGCCATCTGAATGTCTTCTTTGGTGACGTGCCTGTTTATATCCTGTGCCCATTTTTCAACTGGGTTATTTACCTTTATCTTGTTGTGGTGCTCGAGTATTTTATAAATTCTAAGTCCCTTATATTTTCCCAGTCTATGGCTTCCCTTTTATGTGCATAGGGACCCTGGTTGTAGATTTTTCAGGATACTTGGAAGATCATTTATGCTGTGGATTAGGACTTCTAGAGTTCTTCCAAGCTTTTCTTTAATGAAGTTTATAGTCCTTGGTTTTAGTCCTAGGTCCATGATCCATTTTGAGTCGGTTTTTGTATATGGAGTGAGGTGTGGATCTTGCTGGAGTCTTCTGCAGATAGTTTTCCAATTTTGCCAGCACCATTTGTTAAAAAGGCTGTCATTTCCCCACTTAACTGATCTCATATCTTTGTCGAAAATCAATTGACCATAGGTAGATGGGCTGATTTCTGGATTCTCTATTCTATTCTATGTGTCTATCATTGTACCAGTACCACGCTGTCTTAACCACCATGGCAGTGTAGTAGGATTTGAAATCAGGGAGTGAGATGCCTCCTACCTTTTTTCTATTTTTAAGGAGTACTTTGCTTATTCGGGGCCTCTTTCCATTCCAAATGAAATTAGAGATTGCCTTTTCCATCTCATTGAAGAATGGAATTGGTATTTGTATTAGGATTGGGATTGCATTGAACATGTAAATTGCCTTCGATAATATTATCATTTTCACAATATTGAGTCTTCCTATCCACAAACAGGGCACATTTTTCTATTTAGAATGAGTATGATTATTATTCTCCAGAAACTGCACCTCCACCCAGACTCTTATACTTGAGCTTAATAGAACCGACATGAAATAGCTATACAGCCATATTCTAGGCCAAAATATCTGTGGTATCGATGGTCCTGGCACAGGACAGCAGGATATCAATAAGCGAGTCAGGTCTAGTGCACCAGCATACTCGAGCCATGCAGCAGTTCACACCCGGCAACAAGTCATGTCACCCAAACCAAGCAGCATTCCCTTGCTCTGTTCAGACAACAGTTTCTTGGTGTAGGTATTAATTTTGTGCAAGAATTTTAAGTGTTTTGGTATTCCCATTCTTCTCAATGTTATCCACATGTGTTATGATCCACATAGTCAAATGTTTTTGTGTAGTCAATAAAACACGACTAGACAGCTTTCTGGTATTCTTATAGATTTAAAGAGACAATAATAGGACCTCTCAAAACCCAGATGGCGATATGTCCTTCGATGTTGTTGTTCTGTGTCATCAAGTTGCCTACAACTCATAGCAATCTTATGTACAACAGTTCTGAACCCTGCCTTGTCCTGAGCCAATTTCATTGATTTCAACACACCTACTCCCATTGCCCCAGTTACTGTATCAATTCATATCAACCAGGGTCTTCCTCTTGTTCACTGTCTCTTCACCCTTCCAAGCATGATGTCCCTCTCCGACTGGTCCCTCCTGGCGACAAAATCCTAGCCTCCAAGGAAAAACATGGCTTCACTCTTTCCAAGACAGACCTATTTGTTTTATTGGTGACTTCATCAACACCACAACTGAAGGGCATTGATCTTCTTCTGTCATCCTTAGTCATTGTCCAGCTCTCTGATGCAAGTGATTGTGAAAACGATGGCCTGGATCAGGCACACCTTAGTCTCTAAACTGACATTGTTGCTTTTCAGTACTCTGGAGAAGTCCCTGGCAGCAGATTTTCCCAAAGCAATTTGTCTATTGATAGATATCCTGACTGCTGGTGTCAAAAGTGTTGCTTGTGGAACTGAGTCAACTGTAATTGTTTATAACCTCAATCTCTTCTCTATCCATCATGGTGCTGCGAGCTGGCCCAGTGGTGAGAATCTTTGTTTTCTTAATGCTGAACTTGAATCTATATTGAAGACCATTCTCCTAGACCTTCTGTAGCAAGCACTTCAGCTCCACCTCAGCTTCAGCAAGCAAGATTGTGTCATCTGTATAATGTAGGTTGTCATTGAGTCTTCCTCCTATCCTGATGCCACATTCCTCCTCAAAAAGATTTCCCTTGTTGTTGTTGTTGTTTAATGCCGTCGAGTCGTAAACGACTCATAGCGACCCTATGAACGAACAGCCTGAGCACTGTTCGTACATAGAGTTTCCAGAGGCAAGCCATTTTGGAAGTGGATGCCGCTCCTGCTTCCAGGCTTGATTTAGTCGGGAAGCTCCAGCCAACACTGTCCACCACGGGTGCCCATTACCACGATTGGAGACTTCCCATAGTGAATTAAAATATAAAGCCAAAACAAAATAAATTTTGTTGTTAGTGGTGGTGCTGGTGGTGGTAGTAGGTGCCATCGAGTTGACCACAATTCACAAGAACCTGTGAATAACAAATCATAAGCTTTCCCTTAACTGTGCCACCCTCAAGATCTCTGCAATGCTCAAGCCCTTCACTGCAGTCAATGTCAATACAAAAGATCAAAGTCCTATAATCTGTCTTATACTATTATGAAAAGAATGTAAATTGGAAGAATTTGGCTCCTATATAAGAAATTCCTCTTACATCAGATCAGGGTTGTAATTAGATTAAGAATGCTGTCACTGTCATCCTTTCTCAATTGACTTGCTTATCAAATAATAGGGAATCATTGTACAGCTGCCACAAAACATCTTTCCATCCAACACATAAAAAATCATGGCCCAGCCAAGTAAATATGTATTGGGGTAGTATAACTCATGACACACTTTCTTTAAAATATAGCTTAAAATGCTACAAATTGGCCCAAAGAAATTATCAAAGATCGTGTAACCAGTGATTCTCTTGCTAGGTAATAGCTTCATTATTGTGGTGTTGTGAGCCAATAAGTCAATTCCATGTCACAGAAACCCTGCACTCAAAACTCCTGGTGGGTTAGTTGAAATTAACATGGAGTGGACCCTCCCTTGGGTTTCCAGTGATCTAAATAGCCCTGGAGGAGATTGTCAGTCTTTCCCACAGAACTACTGATGCATTCAAACTGCCAGAAAACCCAGCCTTTGGGTTAGCAGCACATCTCTCTATTGTCTAGGCCACCAGAGCCCCCTTATATGACAGACAAAACTGCCCCAAGGCTACTATTACAGAAGCAGACTGACACACCACACCTTCCTCCTGTGGAGCAGCTGGTGGATTCAAACTGCTGACCCTGCTTAACCCCAATATAGCCAGGGCTTTTGATGGCTTCATGCAGGGGTGTGTGTGTGTATCAAATCACGTACTTTAAATAAATACAGTTCATCAATTACATTTCAATAAAACTATTTGTTGGGGTTTTTTTTCTTGGTTGTAGTTGTTGTTGCTATTATTGCTGTCTGCTGTTGAGTTGGAACCAACCCATAGCTGATCCACCAGAGGGTTTTCAGAAGTAGCAAATTGTCCAGAAAGAGATTGCCTTCAGAGATTCCCACACAGAGCAGGTGGATTTAGACGGTGTGCCTTTGGGATCTCAGCACAGCTTCTTACTACAGTCTTCTAATCATCGAGCTGTAGCAGAGAACATGTTGTGCCACTAATCAAAAGTTTGTCTGAATTCGCTAGTGCCATGCAGGAAAAAAGAAGAGGTAGTCTGTTCCTTGACAGTCTTGGAAACCTGATGGATAGGCATCATGAGTTGAAATGACTTGAGCTTTGCCACAATTTTCCAAATACTGGTTCAGCATAGAACACAATACACTGAGGAAAGGGGTGGAGGTAGGGGATAACTCAGAGAAACTAATATGCAGGATAAAAGAATTGTCAGCATTTAATATATGTGTTAAAAGAAACAAAATTATTTGGAACATGAGTAATCAAAACTGCAGTTAAACATAGAAAATTTACAAATTAGATAACTAAAAACTTTTTTAAAAGCTTTTTTAAAAATAAATTTTAAAAAACCAAAATAACTAACTAAATAAGACACTATTAACATTCCTGAATATGAATTACCAGAATGGGTTAAGGGATGAAATCAAAGATATTATTATGTAGAGAAAAAAGTCTTTACAAAGAGGGAAAAGATCAAAACATGTCAGAAGAGACTGAAAGTTACACTAGACCATCAAGAAGCCAAAACAAATGGCTGGCATGCCAAAGTAAAGGAGATAAATAAAAGATTTCAAAGGTCAGTTTGAAAGACAAAGTCAAGTATTATAATGAAATGTGCAAAGAGCTGAAATTGGAACATGCAAACAGAGGAACTCACTCAGCATTTCTAAAGTTGAAAGAACTGAAAAACAAATTGAAGCCTCAAGTTGCAATACAAGAGATGCTATGAGCAGATTTTTTAATTTTTTTTTATGAGCAGAATTTTGAATGATCCAGCAAACCTTAAATAAGCTGGAAAGATTACATGGAATCACTATAGCAGAAAGATTTAATTGACACTAAAAATTTTCAAGAAGTACCATGTGAACAAGGTAATGAAAGAATAAATTAATGAACACCGTAGCAAAAACCAAGGCCACAGGAATTGATGGAATCCCAGTTGAGCTGTTTCTAATAAATAGATGCAGCCCTAGAAGTGCTCACCAGTCTATGCCAGGACATTTGGAGGACAGCTGTTTGGCCAGCTGACTGGAAGAAATCCATATTTGTTCCCATTATCAAAAAAAGCTATCCAAAATAATGTGGACATTATCAAACAATATCTTTAATATCACACATAAGCAAAATATTGTTGAAAATTACCAAAAAATGACTAGAACAGTACATTGACAGAAAACTGCCAGGAATTCAAACTGGGTTTAGAAGAGGCCATGGTATGAGGGACATCAATTGGATTATGGCTGAAATCAGAGAATACTAAAAAAATGTTTATTTGTCTTTTATTGAGTATGCAAAACCATTTGACTATGTGGATCATAACAAACTATGTCTAACATTGAGAAGAATGGGAATCCCAAAATACTTAATTATGCTCATGCAAAACCTAAACCTAGACCAAAAAGCCGTCATTTGAACAGAGCAAAAGAATGCTGCATGCCTTAAAATCAGGAAAGGTTACATCTTTTTTTCCATACCTATTCAATCTGTATGCTGAGAAAATCATTCTAGAAGCTTGACTCGAGAAGAATGTGGCATCAGGATCGGAGAAAGATTCATCAACAACCTGCATTACACAGATGACACAACCTTCCTTGTGAAAGTAGGAAGGACCTGAAACATTTGCTAGAGAAGATCAAAGACTACAACTGACATCAAGACAACAAAAATCCTCATCGTTGTATTGATAATATCATGATAGATGCAGAGAAGACTGAAATTGTCAACTATTTCACCTTACTTACTTGGATTTACAATCAACACTCCTGGTACCAGCAGTCAGGAGATCAGGAGATACATTGCATTGAGTAAGCCTGCTGTCAGGCCCCTCTCCAAATTACTGAGGAGCAATGATGTCAGTTTGAAGACTTAGATGTGCCTGATTAAAGCCATGGTCTTTTCCTTTACTTGTTACACATCTGAGAGTTGGACAACTAACAAGAATGACAAAAGAAGAATTGATACCTTTGAGCTGTGGTGTTGGAGAAAAACAATGACTATCCCATGGACTGATAAAAGAATAAACAATACATCTTGGGAGAAAAATGATCCAGAGTGCTCCTTAGAAGCAAGGAAGGAGAAACTGTGGAGAGTCTATTCTTTGAAAAAGGAAATCAAGCTAGGAAATGTGGAAGGTCAGCAAAAGAATGGAAGACCCTCAACAACATGGATTTACACAATGACTGCAGCGATGGACTAACGTGTCTCAGAGATAAAGAGGATAGCATAGGATCAGACATGGTTCAGATCTATTGTTCATAGGATCACTGTGCGTTGTACCTGATGGTATCTAACAACAACATCCCTGACAAGTAAAATAGTATTCCCCATGGAAGAGAAATTGTCTGGGACACTACATGCTATGATAATCCTTATCTCCCTGGCCCACCTACATATCATTATTGAAATAATCTTTCTCCAGGAAGGGGTTTATTGTGAATTTTTTATCTCTACTCCCTCATTATCCCCATGGCTTCCAAGGCCAAAAACAATTCTAGTCATTCCCAATCTGCAATTATCCCCCTCTATAATCTGGTCTAACAGATCCCCTCACTGTTTCCCCAGTGGTTTCGAGTTGTCCTGGGATTACACTGTCCCCTTCTCCCCTCAATCTGCTCTTCTTTATTCTGGCCTAGAATCCTACTCCTCCTTTAAGACCCAGCTCAGTTTTACAGCCTCTGCAGATCCTTTCTTGGCTTTACCACCAGGCTGTAATTTATTTTTCCTTTCATTAAAAACCTATCTATAGAGACTATATTTCTGAACCCAAAATTGGGACATGTGAAAGTGGAGCTTTATGCTGTTGACAGATGTGAAAGACAGTCTGGGAAACGCTACTTGAATGCTAAGCAATTGGGTTTTGGTAATTTATGGGGAGAGGGAACAAAATATTCAAAACGGTGATTGTATGGTTCAACCAGGACACATGGCCGGATCAGTCAATTGACTTTTGTCATCCTTTAACGACAGTGCATTGTTGTTTATTAAATTCCTGTGTTCATGTCTGTTCTTTAAAAGTAAACATCTTTGGTCCAGAAACTGTATCGATACATCTATGTTCTCTCAATAACTAAGTAAGTCTCAGAATTGCTATAGCACAACATTAAGTGCATAGGAACTAATTGGTTATAAATGAACAATACTGAGCTCAGACTCACTGTGAGAAAATCACTCTACGCTCTGTGTTCTCGTCATTCATGCTTCCTTCTCCATTCCCCTGTGAGCAGTTACCTAATCTCAGATGCAACTAATATGAGTGAGTCGGGGGTTGAACCACTCAGAACCTTGAGCCATTTGCCTCTTTTCCTGGTACTTTGAGGAATTATAAGAGAAAACTTAACACTGGTATTTGAGAAGAGTACACAGTATCCTGTGGACTGCTAAGAAAACAAACAAAAATATTTTAGATAAAGTGCAATCAGGATGCTCCTTAAAAGCAAGCATGAGGAAACTTTGTGTCATATACTTTGAGCATGTTGTTAGGAGGGTCCAATCCTTGGCAAAGGATATAATGCTTGGAAATGTGGAGTGTCAGCAAAAGAGTAGAGGACCCTCAATGTGAAAGATTGACACAATGACTGTAACAACGGGCTCAAGTATGTCAGAGATGGTGAGGATGGCACATGATAGGGCAACGTCCAGATCAGTTGTCCATAGGGTCACTATGAATCATAGTCAATTCTTCAGTGGCACTTAACAACAATGATATAGAGTGATTTTTCCTGATTTTTGAAACAATATACATGCGTTAACAATTACCTAGAGAATTTCGAGGATCCTGCCAGCACCTTTGAAGTAGTAGGTGTAAGGTATTTCCCAGTAACATGCATTTCTCATAATCTCATTTATTTACCATAATCATGTTAGCATTGATGTAGAATACAATACATTCTGAAAGAAATAACATTATTAAGACCTTCTTCTAAAAATTGTTTTTGAGTTGTGCTCCCTAAAACTACATGTTGAGGTAGGGATGAAAATGTGCAACAATGAATGAATGGAAATAAAATCTCAAATAAAAAAAAAAACCCTGCATGTCGAATTGGCTGGGCCAAATTTACTCCACAGTTCGGCAGTTGTGTAATGAAACAGCTAGTCCCTGTGATGTGATCTGATGTGATCAGCCAATCAGTTGTACAGGAATTCAGGTGAGATGCAGAATGCTGATTCAAATCTCAGCCCTGGAAACACTCAAGTCCTCTTGAGGCATGGCCTGCATCATCTTTTATTTTTCAAGAGATAAAAGGAGAGAGAGACGCTCTTAGTAAAATGAATGGATCTTATAGCATCAAGAAATAAGACCTGGAAACTGAGTGTACCCTTGGGGCCTGGGGTCTTTGGGCTGAGAACCTTCTTGACTCAGGGGGAGACTTTTGCTAAGGTACATGGAGCTCTCCAAGAAGTACTGGGTCCACAAATATTGAAGGGAGACAAGAACTTTCCCTCAGAGAAAGCCTTCTGGAATCAGTGTAGTGGAGTGCTCACTGCTGTGGTCTTTGACACACTTTCAGAACTTTGGTAACTTCTCTTTTGTGTTTCCTCAAAAATCTTCATCTTCTACACTTGGCCCTCTCTCCAGGCTTGAGCCTTTGCTAGTCTTTTTTTACTTGCTCCTTTGAGTTCAAAAGACTTGGGATCCAGGAGAGGAACTGCGTTTCTTCTTATTGGGCACTGCCAGAAACAACTGTGCCCACTTGGATTTAATTACCCTGCATAATCAGTTCTAAGAGAAGGCTGCTCTTTCACCCCTGTGAGACTCAAAATTGAATTTTCAAGTAAGGATTTATTTTTATTATTTCAAACTAAATTATCCCATAGTCTATAATAAAATGAGATTGAAATGATAAGAGTTCCCTCAGGAATTTAAAAATATTTCTTGTTGAGAAGAAAATGCATTCATGTTGGTGGTTTGTTTTTTTTTTTTTAGGTAGCTTTGTGGAGCTACCTAGGATTCTCCTCAATCTGAAAATCTCCTGGGTGACTGGGCCACTAAGAACCCTTCCAGTATCCCCTTTATTTGACAGTATGTCATTATATAGAAAGGAATTGGCAGATACAGAGGAATTTAAAGAAATAACATATGAGCAAGAGCCTATGGTGATGAAGGAAGAAGTT
>NW_006399759.1:1209929-1211631 GCF_000299155.1 Elephantulus edwardii | reverse complement strand
TGCGATTGGCACAGGATAGAGCAGAGTTTAGGGCTGTTGTAGGGTCGCTATGAGTCGCAAATGACTTGAGGGCACATAACAACAACAAGATAGCTTAAATGGTTTGTGCTCAGTTGCTAACTCAAGGCTGGCAGGTAAAAAGCACTGGGTAATATCCCTGAAGACATGGAAACCTGCTTCTTTATAAATATTATAATTGATTCTAAGTGCCATAGAGTTAGAACCTGTTCATAGATGACCCTCCAGGTTTTCAAAGTCTGTAAATCAAGCAGGAGGAGATTGCCCATCTTTTCCCCACAGAGCAAATAGTAGATTTGGAACCACCTACTTTGGGGTTGGCAGCACAGCTCTATAATCACTAAGCCACCTGGGCTCCCTTCTATAAAGATTAGTACAAAGAATACTCTATGAACTGATCACGGGGGATCACTAGGAATCCAAACAGACACAGTGACAAACAACAACACATAACTTGTAAACTTGACATACTCGTTTCTGTGCAATGAACGTAAAGTGGGGACAGATGTTTAAAGAGAAACCATCAGTTGCTCAAACACAGTAACCTCCATGGGAAAATCTTGAAAGCTCTCTCACAAAGCCCTTTCATGTGAATCCATTTCACACCGAGTGGGGACCACCCAAGAAGTAGCCACAGTTCTTCCTAGTCTCTCTCCAGCCTCCTCTCTGTCCCTTCCCAGTCGCTCCTCACCTCAGTGTACTCAGAAGATAAATTAAGCTCCCGTAGCAGGATGAGCAAGGCTCGTGACAACTGTGCTCTCTGAAAGTGGCATGCGTCACTTGGCCTCAGGAGGGGCCTCTCCTTACAGCTTTGTCAGCCAGTCTGTCTGTTGTCTATCAACTGGTCTACTGGGCCTGAAACAACACGTTGAAATGGACGTCTTATGTACTGCTTTGCTCATTCACCCGAGAAATGGAAGCTGTAATTAAACAGGACCAGAAAATGCACCCTGCAGTTATTAGTCTTCTCAACTTCACTTAGCTAACATTTTCACTTATACTTGTTTACACTAAATATGCTATTCATACCAGCTGGTGAAAGTAGCCCCTGCTTTGTGGTAGGACAGCTGGTTAACTGACCCACTGCAGTTCAGTCTATTCTGAGTCACAGCAAATAGGGACCTTTTCAGAAAGAACAGAACCGCCCTGTAGAGTTTCCAAGGCTGAAGTCTTGACACACATAGACTTCCTCATTTTTCTTCAGTGAAACAGCTGTTGGATTTGAACCATTGACCTTTCATTTAACCACCCAAGTACTTTGTCACTCAGGCACGCCTCTCCAACTTCTTGGAATTCTAAAGGCTTGAGTGATTTTTAAGTCTAATCTGCTATTTTTGCTTCCTACCACTTGCCATTTCACACTGCTATGCTTATTTCAGGCTATCCCATAAACATACACAGTTCACTTCTCTCCTTAATCCTCTGATCCATGGGTTTTTTCTGAGTAGTATTTCTTTTTTTGTTGTGTTTTTTTTTTCATAAAAAAGCTTTTATTCTGAATTATAACAAAATCCAAATAAGCACTACTTAGAGGATCCAAAGATATTATTTTTAAATTGTTTTACATAACTCTAATTTTTTCATAACATCACTTGCTTTACATTTACAAATTACATACATCACACTGTAACAACTATCAATTACAGTTAGATTAATAGTTGATATAAATTTGATGTGTAGTAAC
>NW_006399759.1:1202108-1209391 GCF_000299155.1 Elephantulus edwardii | reverse complement strand
GTTCCAACGGCATGAGAATTTCAGCTCTAAAATCAGAAAAATCCTGGTTGAACTAGAAAAACAAATTGATTATAAAAGAGATGAAACGACTCTGGGAGTAGAAACTGTTAAGGAAAAGACCTCGGGAATTGGTTAGGGACAGAGGACCATTCACTTAGAAAGAAAAGTCTCCTTTCTCAGAATATGAAGGAGACATGGTTTTGTGTATAAAAGAAGAATTGGACTCGTTCAGGAAGCAGCCAAATCATTTGAGGCACCGGTTAAAGTATAGGGAGCTCTGGTGCCCTAAGACTAGGAAGTTGCACTGCAATCCCAAAGGCATGCAGTTCGAATCTGCTAGCAGGTCTGCGAAAGAAGGATAGGCAGTCTCCTCCTGTGAGATTACCCGCCTCTGAAAGCCCGCTGGAGGGTCAGCTGTGGATCAGTTCTGATTCAACAGTACACAGCAACAACAGTCAAGGTATGCTGGATTAGAGGATCAGAGTGAGCTCATGATCTTCACTGGGGGAATCTGGTGTGTGTCATCGAGTCGGAACTGACTCATAGGTGACCCTCCGAATGGATTTTCAGAGGCAAGAAATCACTCGGGAGGAGATTGTTCATCCTTCTCCGGTGGATGAGAGTTTCTAGACAGGAATTTCAGCCAAGTTGTCTGATCATCAACTGGGACAAATATGAATTTTGCAACTGTTCTCACAGACTCGGACATGTTGACCTGGGCGGTGTATTGATCCTATGTGTTTACAAAGTAAAACAGTTTCACAGGATTTCTTGACTAGATTTATACCAGAAGATCACCAGTCCTTTTCTTCCTCAGTTCCATTGGTTGGGTCCAAGCAACTGACCTTTAGATTATCTGACAAGCACCAACCACCTAGGGACCTTTGTCATTTATATAAACAGTGGACAGAGTTTTAATGCTTAAAGTAAAATAATCCAACAAATAGTATAAGAATCTATTACTTCCCTAACCATCTGGTAATTCTCCAGTAACCAAATGTACTTGAGTCAATTTGAGCTCAAGCTACAACCCAGCCAGAAATATCCATGTGACACTGAGCAAGCTGTTTAATGTCCTATAGCCACTTGTCTTTAGAGGGCTGTTGTGATGATTGGAGTATGCTTAGAAAGTACTCTTACCATGTGTCTGGCATTTGGTCATTTAATAAACCAGGTCTACCACTGCCAGAGGAACCCAGAACTACTTCCCAGCTCTGAAGTAAAAGTTCTAGTCCCTTCCTTTTCTCAGATCAGACCTCATATTGAGCCTGTTTTTTGTGTGTTTTAATTTGCCACCACCTGCTTTACTTAAAGATTTTTTTCCTCTCCACTCATCCCTCCCATGTGAACAGGACAAACATAGTCACTTCCCTCTGGAAGCTTAACCAGTATAGAAGAACATCAAAGGCAAATTGCAACAAGGTTCAAACAATGCAAAACCTATAGGAATATAGAAGAAAAGGAACTAGATCTCAAGTACCTCTGTGAAGCAACTGAAGATTATCCAAAAACGACTGGAATAGCACATCAGCAGAGAACTGTCAGAAGTCCAGGCTGGGTTTAGAAGGGGTCGTGGTACTAGGGATATTGTTGCTGATGTTAGATGGAACTTGGCTGAAAGCAGAGAATACCAGAAGAATGTCTATCTGTGTTTCATTGATTATGCAAAGGCATTTGACTGTGTGGATCATAACAAACTGTGGCTGACTCTGAGAAGAATGGGAATCCCAGAACACTTGATAATTCTAATGCGAAACCTATACTTGGACCAAGAGGCAGTCGTCAGAACAGAGCAAGGAAACACTGCATGGTTCAAAATTGGGAAGCGCATATATGCCAGGGATGTGTCCTGTCTCCATACCTTTTCAACCTGTATGCAGAACAGATTGTCCGGGAGACTGGGCTCTATGAGAAGAAATGTGGTATCAGGGTTGGTGGAAGATCTATCAACAATCTGCATTATGCAGATGACACAACCCTGCTTGCTGAAAATGAGGAGGACCTCATGCACTTGTTGCAGAGGGTCAAGGACTGCAGCCTTCAGTATGGCTTGAGGCTCAATGTCAAGAAGACAAAGATTCTCACCACTGGACCAATTGGCAGCATCAGGATGGATGGTGAAGAGATTGAGATTGTTCACAGTTTTAGTTTGCTTGTCTCCACAGTCAACAGGCTTGACCTCAGCAGCCAGGATATTAAAAGATGCACTGCGATGGGCAAGTCTGCTGTTAGGGACCTCTCCACAGAGCAATGGTGTCTCTCTGGAGACTAAGGTGTGTCTGATACAGGCCATGGTCTTTGCAATCACTTGTTATGCGTCAGAGAGTTAGACAATGATTAGGGAGGATAGGAGAATTGATGCCTTTGAGCTGTGGTGCTGGAGAAGAGTGTTGAGGGTACTATGGACTTCTAGGAAAACAAACAGATTCACCCTGGAGAGGGTTAATCCAGGGTGCTCCATGGAGGCAAGGATTCTGAGGCTTCATCTGACATGCTTTGAACAGGTTGTAAGGAGTGGGACATCATGCTTGGGAGGGTGGAGGGACAGCGCAGGAGAGGAAGGCCCTCTATGAGGTGGATTGATTCAGTGACTGGGGTAATCGGGATGGGTGTGTTGGAGACAGTGCGATTGGCGCAGGACAGACCAGAGTTTAGGCCTGTTGTACATAGGGTCACTATGAGTCGCAAGCGACTCGACGGCACATAACAACAACAACAACAATGTGAAGCACAAGGATATGGACCAAGTTTCTTGCCAAAGAGAAGAGTGAGGGGGACAGTAGAATTCCCAGCAGCAAGAGAAGGGTGAGAACAGCCGATAATTGATACTTGAGTCTAACAGATAGCTGGAGACTAGAAAGGCAGAAAACAAGTAGAATGGTAGAGAAGGGAGGGCTGAAGAGTGTAAGATAGGGGAGTAAACAATCAGTTATTAATTTGGAAAGCTCACTTGAGAGATTTACCCCTTAATGGTAAGGAGTTGCACTACCATCCCACAGGCAAATGGTTCAAATTCACCAGATGCTCAGAAAGAGAAAGATCAGCATGCTTGTGTGGTTCACAGCTTCTGAAAACACACAGGAGGGTCAGCTGTAAAGTCTTCAGAGCAAGGTGGTCAGGGTGGAGCCATAGGCAGGACATATAGGCTGTTCAGGTGGGTAATTCTCACCCCTCAAAGACTTCCAAAGTGGAGGCTAACTTCCAAGCTACCTATCAGGTCCAATAGTACATTTCTTCTTAGGCACTTATCCCCAAGTGAAGGAAAAGAACAGAAACTGGAGCTCCGCCCCTGGGCCCCAGATGGTGGAGGTGCTGGGAGCTAGCAGCTAGCCAGCTGCAGTGCCTACGCACGCCTCCTTTCTCTTTTTATAGCTAAATTTATTGTTATTTTGCACAATTGGTCAACAAACTCAGTTTATTTTTGTTTCTGTGTAGTTCTTACATCCTTACTTTCTTTATCAGTTGAGCTGTCATGACATAAAAAAAAATGGCCTCCATGCTTCTTTTGGTTCCTAGTGAGAAGAGATGTTGGAAGCTGGGGAGAACTTGGAGAGGAAACAGAGGTCTTATCCCAGCCATCACAGAGCCCTAAATTTGCTGAGGAAGGGGAAAAGGACGAATTCATCATGTGAGAATGACAGTTCCAAACCTGTGAGGGCAGGAAAACTGAGACTATAACTCAAGATTCCCAATATTAGAATGCAATCAAGACTTTGATGGCTCTGTTGTTATATGCCTGTATGCCCTGTTCCTATTTGCAAATGACTTGATTTGCAAAATAGTAATTTGATTTGCAAATGACTTGAGGTAGAAAAATACCAGAGAATTTTTTTTTTAAAAAAATTTAACTAATGAGGAGAGCTTTGGTGGCCTAGTGGCAAGAAGCTGTATTATAATACCAGAGATCCGTGGTTCGAATCCACCAGATGCTCTGCTGGAGAAGGAGGGACAATCTCTTCCTGTACCAAGCAGATCCGATTTGATGGTACCCACAAAAAATAATAAAATAAAATAAATTAAAACATTCTAACTAATAAGCAAATCTAATAAAGTTGTGTGATATAAACTTTTTTTCCTTGTTATGTACCATTGAATCAGATCCGACTGGCACAGGAGGAGATTGCCTCTCCTTCACCAGTGCTGGTGAATTCAAACCACGTCTTCAGGATTGCAGTGCAGCTTCTTGCCACCAGGCCACCAAAGCTCTCTTAAGATAAGCTTTAAACTTTTAAAATCAGATGTATTCCTTTATACTAAAAATAAATATGTTGTTGTAGTTAAGTGCTATTGAGTTGAGTATGACTCATAGCGACACTATGAACAGCAAATCTCAACACTGTTCTGTCCAGTGCCTCATCATCTCTGACACGCTTGAGTTAATTGCTGCAATCACTGTGTCAATCCATCTTCCTTCCCCCACACCCAATCCATCATCTTGAGAGTCTTTCTCTCTTTCTCTGACCCTCTACCTTTCCAGGCATGATATCCCTTTCCAAGGAATAGTCTTTCCTAGAAACTTAAAGTGTGTGAAATTATTTACATGCAAGCAAAATACTGCTGGAGATCATTCAAAAACCACTAGAACAGTATACAGATAGTGAACTTTCAGAAGTTCAAGTAGGATTTAGAAGCGTATGTGGCACCACCAGGGATATCATTGCTGATGTCAGATAGCTCCTGGCTGAAAGTAAAGAATACCAGAAGAGTGTCTATTTGTGCTTTATTGAATAAGCAAAGGCATTTGATGGTGTAGATCATAAAAAGTTGTGACTGACATTGAGAAGAATGGGAATCCCAGAGCCCTTAATGTGCTCATGTGAAACCTATCCCTAAACCAGGAGGCTGTTGTGCAAACAGAGCAGGGATATATTCTTGCTCCATATCTAGTCAGTCTGTACGCTGAGCAAATTATTGAGAAGCTGGACTCTATGAAGACAAATGTAGTATTAGGATCAGAGGAAAACTGACTCATCCATAACCTGCATTATGCAGACGTTGCAACCTTATTTGCTGAAAGTGAGGTGGACTTGAAGCACTTGATGCAGAAGATCAAGGAACACAGCCTTCAAAATGGATTGCATCTCAATGTCAAGGAAACAAAGATTCTTACCACTGGACCAATGTAGAGGACTACATTTCACTTGGATCCACAATAAATAACCATGGAAAACCAAAAACTAAAGAAATGTTTTTCAATAGGTAAATAAGCTCCAAATGAGTTAAAAAGCAAAGGTAGTCACTTTGCACACTAAACCCAAACCAAGTTGGTGGCACTTTGTTTCACACACCTTAGGTATTTTCTCAAAAGAGACCATTCCCTGGAGGAAGACACCATACTTTGAAAAGTAGAAGGTCAGCTTGAAAGAAGAAAACCTTCAATGAGAGATTGATACCATCACTGCTTGCTTAAGCACAGCAAAGAATGTGAGAATGTCACAGGATCAAGCCTTTTGTTCTGTCATGCATATGGCTGTTTTGATAATTGTTGTTCTTGTTGTTGTTGTTATGTGTTTGCGACTCATAGCGACCCTATGTACAACAGCCCTAAACCCTGCTCTATCCTGTGCCAATCTCACTGCCTCTGACACACCCATCTTCCACTCCTGTGCTGTCCATCCACCCTACCAAGCATGATGTCCTTCTCCAAGGACCTGTCTCTCCTTACAACATGTCCAAAGTATATCAGACGAAGCCCCAGAATCCTTGACTCCAAGGAGTAGCCTGGTTTAACCCTCTCCAGGATGAATCTGTTTGTTTTTTTTGGCAGTCTATGGTACATTCACTACTCTTCTCCAGCACCACAGCTCAAAGGCGTCAATTCTCCTTCTATCCTCCCTAGTCATTGTCCAACTCTCTGATGCATAACAAGTGATTGCAAAGACCATGGCCTGTATCAGGCACACCTTAGACTCCAGAGAGACATCGTTGCTCTTGAGTACTTTAGAGAGGTCTATCAGCAGACTTTCCCATCGCAATATGTTATTTTTATTTCCTGACTGCTGGTGCTAAGAGTGTTGACCGTGGAGCTAGGCAAACTGAAGCTGTGAACAATTTCAATCTCTTCGCCATCCATCCTGATACTACCAAGTGGTCCAGTGGTGAGAATCTTTGTCTTCTTGACATTGAGCCTCAGTCCATACTGAAGGCTGCAGTCCTTGACCCTCTGCAGCAAGTGCATGAGGTCCTCCTCAGTTTCGGCAAGCAGGGTTGTGTCATCTGCATATCGCAGATTGTTAATAGATCTTCCACCAATCCTGACACCACACAGTATTGATAATACCTAATGATAATATATCAAAAGATGAATTGCATTGGGAAAATCTGCTGTCAGGGAACTCTGCAGAGTACTGAAGAGCAATGATATCACTATGGAAACCAAGGTGCTCCTGATCTATAGTCTTAATAATTACTTGCTATGCATCAGAAACCTTAACAAGAAGAATTGGTGTCTTTAGTTTTGGTACTGGAGAAGAATATTGAATGGTTAGCCAAGAGAACAGATTCATCCTTGGAGAACGAGGCTTCCCCTTGGAGGCAAGGATTCTGAAGCTCCGTCTGACATACTTTGGACATGTTTCAAGGAGGGACCAGTCATTGAAGAGGGACATCATGCTTGGGAGGTTGGAGGGACAGAGCAAGAGAAGACACTCAATGAGATGAATTGACATAACGACTGGATAATGAGGGTAGATATGTTGGAGATGATGAGATTGGCTCAGAATAGAGCAGGGTTCAGAGTTGTTGTATATAGGGTCATTATGAGTCTCAAACAACTCGATGGCACTTAACAGTAACAACAATAAGAAAATTGTAAATGACTTTTCATCATCTTTTTATATGCTTATTGGTCATTTGGGTATTCTTTGATGAAATGTCTCATTAAGTCCTTGGCACATGTTTTGGTTGGATTGTCTTTTCATTATTATGGCAAAAAAGTTTTTTATATGTTTTGGATATTAGGCCCTTACTGAATACATAGTTGGGGGGTAGGAATTCTTACTCTGTAGGTTGCCTTTTCGCTTTTTAGGTAAAATTCTTTGGAAAACAACATGAATTTTTGTGAAGCTTAATTTATATAATTTGTGTTTTGCTACTTATGCTTTTGTTGTCAGATTGGATGTTGTTGTTGTTGTTAGGTACTATCAAGTCAAGCATGATTCATAGTGATCCTATGAACAGCCAGGGATGTGTCCTATCTCTATACGTTTTCAACCTGTATGCAGAGCAGATTATCCGAGAGGCTGGGCTCTACGAGGAGAAGCGCGGCATTAGGATCTGTGGAC
>NW_006399759.1:1198704-1200471 GCF_000299155.1 Elephantulus edwardii | reverse complement strand
AAAGGTCAATAAAATCGATAAACCACTAGCAAAACTCACAAAACAGGGAGAAGACACATATAATCCGAATAAGAGATGGATCAGGCAACATCAAAACAGACCCAACTAAAATAAAAAAGCTAACATTAGAGTGCTATGAAAAACTATACTCAAACAAATATGAAAATCTAGAGGAAATGGACAAATACTTAGAAATGCACAACCTACCTAAACTGAAACAAACCAAAACTGAACATCTGAACAGACCCATTACAAAAGAAGAAATTGAAAAGGTAATACAACAACTTCCAACCAAAAAAAGCCCCAGACCAGATGGAACCTCCACACTGGATGGAACCTATAAACTAAGAATTGAAGGGGGGGAGGTAGATACCAGATGCTCTCTTCTTAATTAGCTTCAGGTAAGCTGAGAATACTCCATCTGGTGTTCAAGTCCACCTCCATGTTTACAAGGTAAGACTTCAGAATTGGGATCAGCCCAGGAAACATACCTTCCTTCCTGTTGTTTTATGTACTAGAGGAAAGAAACACTTTTATTAAACCATAAACAAGACAAAAACAATAACTCAAGTGAGAGAAACAGGCAACATAAATCCAGTACATACTATTTCTAGTATCAGTGTTCCTTTTTGGTGTTGGTGTAGAAGATGCCTGGGATAGAAGGGCTTGGAGAGGACTAACAAATTCCCTTGAATTCCCTTGAAGACTGCTACAGACACTCACATGTGAACATTACCAGGTTTATTAGTGAACGAAGAGAGAAATGCAAACAGCCAAGCACAGTACACTGAGTCAGACTGCTACATCTGCCACCAGATACATCAGTCTGGAGGCAGAGTTTCAGTATTTATGGAATTCTCTCTAATCTTAACTTTCTTGCCTTTCCAATTAGCGGGTTCTTTCTAACTGGTGGTGAAAGGTATCTCTTTATTCCATTGCAGTTACAGGTGTTCTCCAAGGTCATTGTGAGTCCCAGTTCCAAGCACAAAACTATGGAGCAGGCATAGCAGGAGTTCATCCAAGTCAGTTGTTGCAGGCCCTAGTTCTGTTTTCCTCCTTCCCTGGATCTTTGTCACCATCTTCCCTTCGTTCTCTCTGATCCTAACAGTACAAAGGCCAATAGAATGCACTGAATCACAATTATGGTGTTCATTATATAGGAAATAGTAAAGGAAATCATTGGGTCATGGGTAGTGGTTGTAGGTCAGTGTGTCACTATTGAAGGTGGTAGTACAAAAGAGAATAAATGACCATGACTGAGGCCTGTACATGATTGCAGGTTGGGAAAGGTTACAGAATTGACTACTGTCACTAAATAAAGACATGTCCAGGGAAATTCTTTGTATAAAAAGGGCATCCTCAGGCAAGTCCCTTAGTTCTTTGTGCTGGCGTTTTTCTGTGTACTAGTTGATCTACTTTCAATCACATTCGTCTTCAAGAAAACTTTCCCTCCCTGGGCAGCTCACCTGCACTTGTGTGAGCATAGCCACATTTGTCGGTTTAATGGTCAGCCAGATGTAGAATCTCAGATGTAGAATAAAGAACTCCAAAAAATGGCATCAGAAATTAATACCAAGGCTCAAAATGGAGTTAGGAGTCCAGCTCTGGATTGTAGGCTTCCAAAAACGGAGTGCTTGTAGATCTTGCCTCTAATATAATGACCAAGGAGAACAGAAGGAGAATTGATGCCTTTGAGCTGTGGTGCTGGAGAAGAGTATTGAGAGTACCATGGACTGCCAAGAAAACAAACAGATTCATCCTGGAAAG